>NC_056746.1:1235736740-1235789240 GCF_019279795.1 Protopterus annectens | reverse complement strand
ATAACCTTGAGTTTGTGTCTAGTGGATTTTTTTACATTGGAAATGTTGTTGTTATAACATTACCTAAAAAAGGCACTATGGGGGAGGCAAGTACCTTTGCCAGTAACCAAAGCCCAAGAGACAACAGGTGAAAACCATCTCTGACAAAGCAGCATGGTCTGTCTACCATATCTTCCCTGGTTAACATATACTGGACCCCCCTGGATTGACATCGGAAGCTAAGCCAATTGTTGAAGTCAATCATTTTTGTTTATATTGAGACATCATCCTGAGTGAAGATAGAATGCTGCTTATGGCTAGGGACATACCTGCCTGGGACACATAATCTGAGAGCTCAGTCATGTCTCTCTTCATATAGTCTAGTGTGGTACGTCTCACATCATTCACTCCAACATGGACTATGAAAGAGTCATAACAGTTCTTGTTGTTGAAAGACTTGATTGCATGAGTGGTCTGAAGGATTGTGACACCTGACAGACAGCTGACTGTGACCTTCCCCTTGTCCAGCCTGGTCAGGAGGACATCTGTGTGTCTCACTATGGAGTTGCCTATGACCAAGACATTTGGTTTTGAGGGGTTTTGCCTTAGGGGCTTATTGGCTGAGATAGTGTGTATTACGTGTAGTAGATTCTGTTGGGTCTGCAGTGTGTGCTGTAGGTTTGCACTTGGGTGGTCTCTGATCTTTAGGTAGGCTTCTAGCAAGTGCATCCACATATGTGGATTTATGTGTTGTGAGCTTGTTATGTGCAAGAGGTGAAGTGTGTGTACTAACAACCTTTGTGATATCTGGTTTGTTATGTGAGAGAATTGATTCCAAATTCATAGTATAAATACATCTCTCACATGTTATATTTGTTTGTTTTAGGAGTAACTGGTTGTCAATATACATGAGGCAATTGCTTCATTGCCTCAGGATGCCCATGTCAATCAGGGTGGCTGGAGAAATGGTGGGAAACTGTCCTTCCATTATGGCAGGTATCTACTGAAGTAAATAGTGGGGAGTGGGTTAGATGGGCCAGGTATTGCTGTACGACTAAAAAAGTGGCTATTCTATGGATGGCTAGGCGTAAAAAACTGCTTCAATGCTTCACAATGCACAATTGAGTTGCTCACAGAGCTGTAGTGCAATCTCTGAGCAGCTCCGGTAAACTGAGCACAAATCTGCACAAACATGATGCTTAAATACAAGTGAGGTTAAATGATTTTAAACAAAGTGACCAAAGGGAAAGCCTAAGACTGAGCCTTATTACAGCAATCCCCAACTCAGATGGGTTCTTGGCTGCACACTTTTGCCACAAGGATGCAGGGGGTCCTTCTTAATATAAGATGGCAGGTTTTAGTGCTCAAATGATACCAAATAATCTCGATTCAGTAAGCCTGAATCTCACCTATGCTATAAAATGCAGAAGTACTAGAAATTCAATGTGCAGAAAATCAGTCACAGCAGCAAAAAAAAAAAAAACAGTTTAAATAAAGCAGCAATTCAGTCGAATACTCCCACAAGACTGTAGACTGCAAACTTTCCTAGTGTTTAGTAACTGGTCTGGAACCCAAGTACTTAAACCAGAACAAAGACACTTAGAATAACAGATATAATAAGCCTTTACCAGCAATTTCAAGCTTAGGAGGGTGTAGGCTATCCTCTCCTGCCACAAGAATTTAGACCACAAATCAATCTTCCTAATGTGATATAACTGGTTTGGAACCCATACATGTGAAGAAAAATCTAAATACTGCACACAGTACCATTCATTTACTTTTATTTCTATTTAAAATTGACTTAGCCAGCCTTGTCACGTAACCTCCAATGATTTATTGTAAAATAATTTGCACACACGTGGCAGGTGATGGAAGGATTAATTACAGGATAGGCTAAGATGAAGTCTCATAAAACGCATTGACCTGCGTCAGATTCTGAAGTGATAGTAGGGCTGGAAAGTGTAATTGCTAAAAAAATGGTAAAATCATACAACATATTATAAAGTTATATAATATCCAAGGAGTAAAGAAAAGTAGTGCTGTTACTGCTTAACGAGGTAAAAATAAGATCCCAGAGTTTTAATCTTAATTTCAGTTAGTGAATAAAGTTAAATTCTCCATTAGAGAAACATGAAAAAAGTAAGCTGGAGTCAGTATTAATATAGATTGACATACCTTACTGAAGAAAGTTTAAGTTAATTGATGTGATTTAGATTTAGAACGGCTGCACAAACTCATATCTACATTTTTTCATTAGATTATCTTGCATCAGTTTAATAAAAATTTGAACTAAGATAAGGAATAACATGTGTAATTACAGATCAGATGTTGGAGATTGTTGAGGGTAAGGGTGAAGACATTCTTAAGTAAAAATTCATTTTATGTTGTGAGGTAGTATGGATGTGCTAAATAAAGAACTTATCAAATTGTTCTGCTTTGTATTATTGGATTTCAAGTGCTTATGGATTGTCTCTCATTGTGGACATGATATTTCTTGATGTATCAATAAATTTGATGTGTTACTTCATAAAGGACTACTTGGTAAGTGTAATAATATAGCATGCTTAGGTAAAAGGTGGAAGCATGGATCGGGCAAAAAGATATTGAGTGCAGCAATAACTAATGAATTGTCAGCATTATGGAAATGATGGACAAAGACCCACTGGGTAAAGGTTTGCTCCAGTTTTATCTTATACAAATAGCTTGGTGCTTAGGGATGCCATTGTTTTTATGCAGATTACTCAAGCTTTTCTCAATGATTCAGGACTTCTGGCATAGTATAAAGAAAGTATCTAGGAATATTAGAAAAGTGGGCAGAAAGATTGTGGCTGAGGTTTAAATACTTAAAACTGCAAGTGTGTGTACTTTGTGGCAAACAACCCAAGGAGATTTGCCTTTAATGGACTTACTCCCATTTACAGAGCTGAAAAGGATTGTGAGGTCAAATATAGGGTCTAGATTTCTGCATTAGTAACTGTATTTAGAGCACAACCTAGAGCTATTTACTGAATTTCTCAAAACTTACATTTTATCTGTCTCTGGCCTAGCACTCAAGTGTGGGGTCATTTACTGCACTGTTATAACTTGTTGATACTTGTGAACCTCTGCTATCTCTGAAAAAACAAAAAAAAAAATCTTGCTTTTTTCCCACTTTTCTGAGATTTAAAAAAGTTCAGTTACAGGCTTGCTGTTCTGAACTGTTTGTAAGTTTCTTGGAGGCCATTTTTTGCTTGGGCTAAAGGGAAGTCTCTCTGTTCATCAGTGGCAGTGATAAACATTGAGCAGCCTGCCTGCCCCTGTGGGAGTGGTTACTGACTTGAAACTGTAGTTTTATTGGCCATTTTGGGTCAATTCCTAACTCCTTGATCTTCCTCTCTTAAATCCCGATTGCCTCGTGGTTTTGGCGTCTTTTCAGACTTGGCTGTTGGTGAAGCACCCACCAAGAGGAGAAAACGCTGAGAAAAGAAAGGAGCCACTTTTGAGATTTTAAGTATTTTTCTTCAGATTATTTGCTAAGTTTTTCTGCATAGCCGCCTACTTTGAGCATTTTCTGGCTTGTTAAACTTGATTTCTGCATTAGTAACTGTATTTAGAGCACAACCTAGAGCTGTTTACTGAATTTCCTGTTTGCACTTATTTTTAAAATCGTTTTTTTCTCAAAACTTGCATTTTATCTGTCTCTGGCCTAGCACTCAAGTGTGGGGTCATTTACTGCACTGTTATAACTTAATGATACTTGTGAACCTCTGCTATCTCTGAAAAAACAAAAAAAAACAAAAAAATCTTGCTTTTTTTCCACTTTTCTGAGATTTAAAAAAGTTCAGTTACAGGCTTGCTGTTCTGAACTGTTTGTAAGTTTCTTGGAGGCCATTTTTTGCTTGGGCTAAAGGGAAGTCTCTCTGTTCATCAGTGGCAGTGATAAACATTGAGCAGCCTGCCTGCCCCTGTGGGAGTGGTTACTGACTTGAAACTGTAGTTTTATTGGCCATTTTGGGTCAATTCCTAATTCCTTGATCTTCCTCTCTTAAATCCCGATTGCCTCGTGGTTTTGGCGTCTTTTCAGACTTGTTGGCTCTTGGTGAAGCACCCACCAAGAGGAGAAAATGCTGAGAAAAGAAAGGAGCCACTTTTGAGATTTTAAGTATTTTTCTTCAGATTATTTGCTAAGTTTTTCTGCATAGCCACCTACTTTGAGCATTTTCTGGCTTGTTAAACTTGATTTCTGCATTAGTAACTGTATTTAGAGCACAACCTAGAGCTGTTTACTGAATTTCCTGTTTGCACTTATTTTTAAAATCGTTTTTTTCTCAAAACTTGCATTTTATCTGTCTCTGGCCTAGCACTCAAGTGTGGGGTCATTTACTGCACTGTCATAACTTAATGATACTTGTGAACCTCTGCTATCTCTGAAAAAACAAAAAAAAAACAAAAAAATCTTGCTTTTTTTCCACTTTTCTGAGATTTAAAAAAGTTCAGTCACAGGCTTGCTGTTCTGAACTGTTTGTAAGTTTCTTGGAGGCCATTTTTTGCTTGGGCTAAAGGGAAGTCTCTCTGTTCATCAGTGGCAGTGATAAACATTGAGCAGCCTGCCTGCCCCTGTGGGAGTGGTTACTGACTTGAAACTGTAGTTTTATTGGCCATTTTGGGTCAATTCCTAATTCCTTGATCTTCCTCTCTTAAATCCCGATTGCCTCGTGGTTTTGGCGTCTTTTCAGACTTGTTGGCTGTTGGTGAAGCACCCACCAAGAGGAGAAAACGCTGAGAAAAGAAAGGAGCCACTTTTGAGATTTTAAGTATTTTTCTTCAGATTATTTGCTAAGTTTTTCTGCATAGCCACCTACTTTGAGCATTTTCTGGCTTGTTAAACTTGATTTCTGCATTAGTAACTGTATGTAGAGCACAACCTAGAGCTGTTTACTGAATTTCCTGTTTGCACTTATTTTTAAAATCGTTTTTTTCTCAAAACTTGCATGTTATCTGTCTCTGGCCTAGCACTCAAGTGTGGGGTCATTTACTGCACTGTTATAACTTGTTGATACTTGTGAACCTCTGCTATCTCTGAAAAAACAAAAAAAAAATCTTCCTTTTTTTCCCACTTTTCTGAGATTTAAAAATGTTCAGTTACAGGCTTGCTGTTCTGAACTGTTTGTAAGTTTCTTGGAGGCCATTTTTTGCTTGGGCTAAAGGGAAGTCTTTCTGTTAATCAGTGGCAGTGATAAACATTGAGCAGCCTGCCTGCCGGTGTGGGAGTGGTTACTGACTTGAAACTAGTTTTATTGGCCATTTTGGGTCAATTCCTAACTCCTTGATCTTCCTCTCTTAAATCCCTCTTTTGCGCGGTTTTGCACGTTTTTGTGCATAGCGCAACAACGGGCAGTGCCGCCTAATTGGGTTTAAACTATTCCTGGCTCCACAAAGTCTGCTCTTCACTTTTTCCCTTAGAACTGCTCTATCTCTCAATTTAAACACCATATTCTCATTCTAAGGCCCTTCACTGGTCCAAATAAGTAATCTTACAAGTTAGCACTATTAAACCATAAGCACTACTTACTCTTATACTCTCTACGATTACCTTGCCCCTATTGGTCTGTCTTAATTCAGTTTCCCTATATTACTCTAGCATGTCCAAAGGTCAGTCAATGGTTTCCTCTCCAGTCCAGCTGGTGAATCTGGGAATTTTGAGGCAATGTTACAACTGTCTCATGTACACGGACAACCCTCTCCTCCTCCAAACAGGTTCAAATATATGTGAGAGATGCAACCATATAGCCAAACTGGAGGCTGAGCTCTCTCATCTCAAAACTGGTGAAACCAGTCAGGAGGAGAAGGTAACCTCACACAACACAATTCCAGTATCACATAGTCCCACCACATCAGCGAACCAAACACATAAATACGCAAAAACATACTCGGAGGCTCTAAATAAAAATCTACCTAAGCAACAGAGACCTCCAAAGCAGACATCCAAGCAAACGCTACCCCAAAACAAAACACGCACAACACATAGCCCACAAAGTCAGTGTGCCAAGCAGCCACAGCCCTTAAGGCTGAATAACACACCTGATACTCTTGTAATAGGTGACTCTATTGTCAGACACACTGACATCCCGCTCACCAGGCTGAATAAAGAGAAGGTCACAGTGAGCTGCCTGTTGGGCGCTAGGATCCACCACATAACGCAAGCACTCAGGTCACTCCAAAGCAAATACAAATATGACTCAGTCATTGTACATGCTGGTGTGAATGACCTGAGATGTACCTCCCTGGACTACATGAAAAGAGACATAGAGGAGCTCTCTGATCATGTAGTCCAGGCCGGTATGACCCTGACCTTGAGCAGCATCTTACCCTCACCTAGAATGATGCCACAGTACAAAGACAAAATGATCGATTTTAACAATTGGCTAAAATTTTGGTGTCATTCTAAGGGGATCCAGTGTCTGTCAGCCTGGGATGACATGCACGACAAGCCACGTTGCTTCGCTAGGGACGGCTCGCACCTGTCACCACTGGTCTTTCGGATATTGGCAAAGGCTCTTGCCACCCCCATAGTGCCTTTTTAGGCAAGGCTCAAAAGTCAAACCCACCTCCATAGACAGCACAAGAAACAAGAAACTAAGGGTAATGCTGCTAAACGCCAGAAGTCTTAACCTCAAGATGCACGCACTCAAAGCTCTCCTCAGTATGGAGAACATCGATAACTGTGCAGTGACAGAAACCTGGTTCAAGGCTCCAGAGGGCACCCCAGCACTACCAGGTTATACCTCATACCATGCTTTTCGGCCCCAAAACCTGGACCGAACCACAAAAGGAGGGGGGGTGTCCATATTTATCAAGGATATCCACACCTCCAGGTTAGTGGCATTGCATGAAGTATCGTCGACCATCCATGTGCAACTAACAGTGGGCAAGATGCTTTTCAGTTTATAGCATCCTACAGACCACCCTCTCAAAGTCAGGAATCCCACTCGGCTTTCCTGAAAACATTGGAGAACATGAAGATCTCTCTGAACACCATTATATTGGGCGACTTCAACTACCCAAACATAGACTGGGAGCACTACTCAAGCCCCAGCACCTTAGCCCAAAGGTTCCTGGAAATTATAAACTCAAATGCTATGGAACAACTAGTCACCACTCCCACAAGAGGGGATAACATACTAGACCTGATCATTACCAACATGGGGACTCCATGCTCCACACCTGAAGTATATCCCTCATTGGTAAGATCAGACCATAAATTAATTTCACTGGATGTCCACATCCCGACCCCAACCCCAGCCCAGAAAACCACAGTGAAAAACTTCTCAAAAGCGAACTTCTCACTTCTCAAAACCAAAGTGGAATCCTTCAAGGCCCCAGGGCCAGTTGAAACTACGGCCCAAACTGCAGAATCCTTTATAAACGCATTCTACGGACATCTCCAGGAATGCATGGATCATGCTATCCCAAACAAAACCAAAACCCAAACATCCAAAGGCAGGCGTCCAGTCTGGTGGACCCCAGCCATAAATAAACTGTACAACAGAAGGAGGAAGATACTACATGATAGAGCAAAATCCCTAATAGGGAAGGCATCCCTGATCAGTACTAGCAAAAAATTACGATCCCTCATAAAATCTTCCAAGGCCAGCTTCGAGAGAAAAATTGCTCAGGACACTAAAGACAATCATAAGGCTTTTTTCAGTTATGTTAGGAACCTGGGATGCAACTCCCAGACTTGTTCTGAGTTGATTCTAAATTATAAAAAATACACTGAACCCACAGACATCGCTAATATCCTGGCAGACAGGTTCAGTGCAAACTTCTCCACCCCCTCCCCCCCAAAAAAAGAGCAAGTATCTATCCCGGCAGAGGGCTACCTCCCAAACATCTCTGATGCTCAGGTGAAGGCTGCCCTCTCCAAAGCAAAAAACACTGCTTCCATGGGACCAGATGGCGTCCCGGGTTGCGTCCTACATGAACTCCAAGAAGAACTAATCCCTCAAATAAAACAGCTGTACAATCTCAGCCTCACTACAGGATATGTGCCCACAGAATGGCGTACAGCAACAGTGGTCCCACTCCACAAAGGTGGAGCCTCCACGGACCCTGGAAACTATCGCCCCATAAGCCTGACTAGCTTAGTCTGCAAGGCTATGGAGAGGATCATCATGGACTTCATAAACAAAGACATTGGGGACCTACAGACACTAGATCCTACCCAGTTCGGCTTTGTCAAGGGCAGATCCTGCCTTTTGAACCTGGTTGACTTCTTTGAAACAGTCACCAAAGCCATAGATGAAGGGAAGGTAGTCCACACAGCCTATCTGGTCCTATCAAAGGCATTTGACACAATACCCCACACGGCCATCATAGATAAGCTATCCAGCTTAAATATAAACCCCTATGTCACAAGATGGGTCGCAAACTGGCCCAAAGACAGAACCCACAGAGTGAGTTGCTGGAGCCATGTCAGACTCGAAACCGGTCACAAGTGGTGTCCCACAAGTTTCTGTCCTGGGACCGCTCTTGTTCGGTATATACTTTTCCGAGGTACAGGCCAACGTGGGAGGACTATGGCTCACCAAGTTCGCAGATGACTGCAAACTAGGCGCCACAATCAACTCTCCAGCTGACACAAACATCCTTCAAAAAGGTCTCACAGAGACAGATAACTGGTGCCAGAGCCATGGTCTAAAGCTAAATGCCAAAAAGTGTATAGTCATACCCTTTGGCAAAAACAATGTGCCCACAAATTACCACATAGGCGGTAACCCATTAAGTACACAGAAAGTAATTAGGGATCTGGGGACCCAAGTTGATAGCAATCTCTCCTTTGACAACCACATTGCCAAAGTGGTTAGAAAGACCTTTTACATAGCCCACCTCATCATGAAAGGATTCACATCTAGATCAAGAGAGGTAATCGTGCCCCTTTATTCATCCCTCATCAGGCCCATCATAGAATACAATGCCCCTTTTGGGATGTACCTTACTCGACACCTGCAGCAATTAGAAAGACCCCAAAAGTACCTCACTAAGAGGATCAAGGGACTCAAACAGATGCCATATGCTGCTCGGTTAAAAAAACTCCAGCTCTACTCAGTTGCATACCGCCTACTTCGAGGTGATCTATGCCTGACATATAAAGCTATGTCCAATCCAGAATTAATGGACATGCTCCACCTCAGTAAATCTAAATCCCTTAGAGCCACACGCTCGAGGGACTTGAACCTCAGCACTGAAATAAATAGAACTTGCTGGAGGGACAGATTCATAACCCAGAGGCTCCCTTCACTCTGGAACAGAATTCCAATTCATGTTAGGCAGAGCACCTCACTGAATCTCTTCAAGAAGAATCTTGATGAGTGGATGGGGGATCGTAGGTTTGTCCCGGGGATTACTTCCGTGTCACTATTAGACAGAGGCACAGCAAACTAAACCTTAAAAAGGGCACAGTATACTCAAATCAAGGGGTGGCGTAAGCCAAACAAAATCGGGCTAGGCTTATAATTGCCCCAGGGCAGATAGCCTAGTATGAACCTATGAACCTATGAACCTAAGAGTGAATGCTTAAAATAGCAAACGCTCTTCTATCAAACTGAAAAACCCAAAACTTCAAAATGTCAAAGGCTTGGATCAGTGATTTTTTTTCCCAGGGAAAATAAATTGCTGATCCCAAAACAAAAAAAAATATGTACAAACAAAATTAAGTGGGGAGGGGCTTCTCCCCCACACCCCCAACTTAAATATACCAACTCCAACATTGCACCACAGTGGAGAAAACAGCAAAGTCCCGTGAACGACCCAGTAATTTTTTTCCCTGGGAGAAAAAAATTGCTGTTCCATGCCTTCGACATTTTGCGGTTTCGAGTTTTCAAGTTCAGTAGAAGAGCATTCGTTATTTTAAGCATTCACTCTTCTAATAGGAACCCCAAATTTATGCCTACGTTTGACTATGCAGATTAGTGTTCAAACACTGTAGGTAACATTAAGCAGAAGTGGACCAGTGTTATGAATGATTCTGATTTTCGGGATATGGAAATAATTTGGCCATTACATAAAGCTTACTTAATCCACTCTCTGAGTGCTATGTTTAGAAATCATACTGAGAAAATTAAATATTACAATGAAGCTAAAGAGAAAACTTAGCAAGTTTATAAAGGGATTATAGTGTTATGATTATAGGTTATGCAAGTTTAATATTTTCTTACCAGAAAAGAGAAAACAAATCCATTAATTTTTAATTCATCTTCCAAAAACTTCATCCTATTCAAGATTGTGGAAGAGTGTAAACCTATCCTAACAACCTACAGACCTAAGCCAAACAATAAAATCAGGATGGGATGCCAGTCCACCACAAAGAAAGGCCAAACACAATGCCAGACACACTAGTCATTGGTGACTCCATAGTCAGACACACTGACGTCCCGCTCACCAGACTGAGTAAGGAGAAGGTCACAGTAAGCTGCCTGTCGGGCGCTAGAATCCGCCACATAACGCAAGCACTCAGGTCTCTCAACAGCAAGTACAAATATGACTCAGTCATTGTCCACGCTGGTGTAAACGACCTGAGACGTACCTCCTTGGACTACATGAAAAGAGACATTGAGGAGCTCTCTGATTATGTAGCCCAGGCAGGTATGACCCTGACCTTGAGCAGTATCCTACCTTCACCAAGAGTGATGCCACAATACAGAGATAAGATGATCAGCTTTAACAATTGGCTTAAACACTGGTGTCATTCAAAGGGGATCCAGTATCTGTCTGCCTGGGATGACATGCTGGACAAGCCACGCTGCCATGAGGCGGCTTGCACCTGTCATCCCTGGGATTCGGATATTGGCAAAGGCTCTTGCCACCCCATAGTGCCTTTTTAGGCAAGGCTCAAATTCTAAACCTACCACCCTAGAACACAAAAAGGAAAAAACTAAGGGTAATGCTGCTCAATGCCAGAAGTCTAAATCTCAAAATGCACTTTTCGAGGCCCTTCTCAGTATGGAGAACATCGATGTCTGTGCTGTGACAGAAACCTGGTTCAAGGCTCCTGAGAGCACCCCAGCGCTATCAGGTTTTACCTCATATCATGCGTTCCGCCCCAAAATCCGGACAATACCAAGAAAGGAGGGGGTATCCATATTCATCAAGGACACCCACACCTCAAGACTGGTGGCAACGCACGATGCATCGGAGACCATCCAGGTGCAATTAACCATAGGCAAGACTGCTCTGCAAATTGTAGCATGTTACAGGCCACCCTCACAAACTCAGGAACCTCACATGGCCTTCCTGAAAACACTAGAGGGATAAATGTATCACCAAACACCATCATACTAGGTGACTTCAATTACCCTAATATAGACTGGGAACACTACTCAAGCCCAAACACCCTAGCCCAAAAGTTCCTGGAATTCATAAACTCAAATGCCATGGAACAACTAGTCACCATCCCCACAAGAGGAGATAACATACTTGATCTCATCATCACGAACATGGGAGCACAATGTTCAACACGGAAGTATACCCCTCACTGGTGAGATCAGATCACAAACTAATCTCGCTGGAGGTCCTCATCCCACCCCACCTGAAATAAAAAATACCACAGTAAAGAACTTCTCAAAACCCGACTTCACACTTCTAAAGACTAGTGTGGTCTCCTTTAAGGCCGCCGAGCCAGCGGAAAACAGTACTCAAGCCGCTGAATCACTTACAAACACCTTCTACCAGCACCTGCAGGACTGCATGGATAAGGCAATCCCAAACAAAACAAAGACTCTTAGTACCAAAGGCAAGCGTCCAGTCTGGTGGACCCCAGCCATAAACAAACTCTACAATAAAAGGAGGAAGCTACTACAAGATAGAGCAAAATCCTTAAAAGGTAAGACACCCTTGATCACTATAAGTAAAAACTAAGAGCTCTCATAAAATCATCCAAAGCAAATTTCGAGAGAAAAATAGCTAAAGACTCAAAAGACAATCATAAGGCCTTCTTTAGCTATGTTAAAACCTAGGAGGAAACTCCCAGATATGCTCAGAACTAGTTCAAAATGATGTGAAGATTACTGATCCTACAGACATTGCCAACATACTGGCTGACAGGTTCAGTGCAAACTTCTCCCCTCCCCAAAAGGAGAGATATCTATACCAAACGATTGCAGCCCCCCAAACATCTCCAGTGCCCAAGTGAGAACTGCTCTCTCCAAAGCAAAAAACACAGCATCCATGGGACCTGATGGTGTCCCCGGCTGTGTGCTCCATGAACTCAATGAGGAATTAAACCCACAGCTAGGACAGCTGTTTAATCAAAGTCTTACCTCTGGATATGTACCCAGGGAGTGGCGCACTGCAACTGTGGTCCCACTTCACAAAGGTGGTGCCTCCACTGACCCTGGAAATTACCGGCCCATTAGCTTGACAAGCCTTATCTGCAAAGCCATGGAGAGGATCATAATGGACCTCATAAATAAAGACATAGGGAATTTGCAGACTTTGGATCCAACCCAGTTTGGCTTTGTCAAAGGCAGATCATGTCTTTTAAACTTGGTTGACTTCTTCGAAACAGTCACCAAAGCCATTGACGAGGGAAAGGCAGTCCATACAGCCTACCTCAATCTGGCTAAGGCCTTCGATACAATACCCCACTTGGGTATCATTGAAAAACTCATCAGCTTAAATGTTAACCCATACATCACAAGATGGGTTGCAAACTGGCTGAGTGACAGAACCCACAGGGTCAGAGTTGCTGGCGCCATGTCAGACTCAAAGCCTGTCACAAGTGGTGTCCCACAGGGCTCAGTCCTGGGCCCACTCTTGTTTGGCATCTACTTTTCCGAAGTACAAGCAAACACAGGAGGGTTATGGCTGACAAAGTTTGCAGATGACTGCAAACTGGGCCATAGTAGAAAACACATCTGACACAGATATCCTTCAGAAGGGTCTCACAGAAATGGATAACTGGTGCCAGAGCCACGGCCTGAAGTTAAATGCCAAAATGCATAGTCATACCCTTTGGGAAAAACAAGGTTACCCCAAGCTACCAAATAGGTGGCAATCCACTGAGCACAGAAGAAGTTATCAGGGACCTGGGGACCCAGGTTGATAGTAGTCTGTCATTCGACACCCATGTAGCTAAAGTGGTTAGGAAGACCTTCTACATTGCCCACCTTATCATGAAGGGATTCTCATCTAGATCAAGGGAGGTCATAGTCTCCCTTTACTCATCACTCATCAGACCAATGATTGAGTACAATGCCCCATTCGGGATGTATCTGACCCGACACTTGCAGCAGCTGGAGAGGCCACAAAAGTTCCTCACCAAAAGGATAAAGGGTCTCAAAATCTGTCCTATGCTGCCCGACTGAAAGAACTCCAGCTCTATTCAGTCGCCACCGCTTGCTCAGAGGTGACCTTTGCCTAACATACAAGGCCATGTCAAACCCAGATTTGATGAATATGCTTCACCTCAAAAAATCTAGATCCATCAGAGCCACAAGGGCGGGAGACTTAAACCTCGACACGGCTATTAATAGGACGTGCTGGAGGGATAGATTCATCACCCAAAGACTCCCTATGCTGTGGAACAAAATCCCGGTGCATGTGAGGCAGAGCACCTCGCTGGCCTTGTTCAAGAGAAATCTTGACCAATGGATGGGAGATCGCAGATATACCCCAGGGATTACCTCAGTGTCACTGCTCGACAGAGGCACAGCAAAATAATGGGTATAGTTCCCCATACTAAAGGGGTGGCGTAAGCCACAAAACAATGGGCTAGGCTTGCAAATGCCCTCGGGCAGATAGCCTAGTATGAACCTATGAACCTATGAACCTATGAACCTATAAGTGGTATGATATGGGCCTAAAATTATGACGATACTAGAACAGGACAGGTAGGAGTAATTGTATGTCAATACATGATACCAGTATAAGTGCAGACCACTGTAACGCAAATACTACCTATCTCTTAGGGGGTGCAGGTGGGCATGAATCTAGCCTTGAGTAGCATCCTACCTTTACCAATAATGATGCCACAGTACCAACAAAACATGATTGACTTCAACAACTGGCTTAGTTTCTGGGTCACAACAAGGGGAGCCAATATCTGTCAGCCTGGGGAGACACGATTGAAAAGTCACAATACTTTGCCAGAGATAGTTTGCACATGTCACCACTTGGCTTCCAGATACTGGCAAAAATTTTACCTACAACTATAGTGCCTTTTTTAGGCCATACCAAGTTGTTAAACCCTCCAACATAACAAAAATCACTCATGACTACCTAAAGGTACTGCTGCTCAATGCTAGGAGATTCCATGATACGACAACAATCCAGAATGCTTCTTAAATAGCTTAAAATATAATCTATCAGGGCCACTAGAAACTCTTTAACCACAGCCTCAAGACAGGCTTTGTCCCAGAGGAATGGAGGACTGCAACAGTCCACCCCTGCACAAGGGGGGGGGGGCATCAACTGACCCAGGTT
Source organism: Protopterus annectens (assembly GCF_019279795.1). Lineage (NCBI taxonomy): Eukaryota > Metazoa > Chordata > Ceratodontiformes > Protopteridae > Protopterus > Protopterus annectens. The sequence continues at coordinate 1,235,774,801 of NC_056746.1, read as the reverse complement.
ACTACAGACTCATAAGCTTGACCAGTCTTACTGCAAGGATATAGACAGAATTATCACAGATCTGATCAATAATGATATAGGAACTCTCTAAATACTGGACCAGATCCAATATGGCTTTGTCAAAGGGAGGTCTTGTCTGCTCAGTCTGTTGGACTTCTTTGAGAGACACCAGGACCATGGAAGAGGATAAAATGGTACATACCATGTATCTAGACATAGCCAAAGCTTTTGACACAATCCTCCACTCAGGGATCATAAACTTACTGAGTTAGGCATAAACCCCTACATCATGAGATGGATAGCAAACTGGTTCACTAACAGGACACATGTTGTCCAGATAGGTGAATCCAACTCTGATAAGAAACCTGTTACTAGTAGTGTCCCACAGGGCTCAGCATAGGGACCCCTCCTGTTTGGTATATACTTAACTGAAGTGAAGGTCATCTGGCTCACTAAGCTTGCAATGACCGTAAGCTAGGAGCAATCACTGAATTCCTAAACTATGTTAACATCTTACAAACAGGCCTAAAAATAACAAATGACTGGTGCCAAAAAACATGGTCTGAGACTAAATGCTAAAAAATGCATTCAGATATCCCTGCAAATTAAAGTATTGATAGCACACCCCTAAAATTAAAACTAGTGGTGAGGGACCTAGGAACACAGATAGATAGTAACCTACATTTTGACCACCAGGTAGCTATGGTAGTGAAGAAATCCTTCTGTGTGGTTCAACTTATAAGTAAAGGCATGGCATCAAGATGAAAGGAAGTGATAGTGCTATTGTATTCTGCCCTCATCAGGCCCATAATCAAGTGCAATGCTCTCTTGTACACGTACCTAACCAGGCACTTACACCAATTGGAGTGGCCTCAGAGGTTTCTCACTGAAAAACTAGAAAGGGTAAGACATGTGTTATGCACACCAACTAAAGGCTCTATCTCTTTACTCTGTCTCAAATTGTTTATTGAGAGGTGACATATGCCTGACCTACAAGGCATTCTCTGTTCCAGCCTTGAGGAAAATGTTACATATTCACCAGAAAAATTATACAAGGGTTTTGCATTCCATGGACCTGAACCTTATTTGTGACTGTAACAGAACTTGCTAGAGAGACAGATTCATGTCTCACATTTCTAATTAGACACAAGTGAATCTATTAAAATTCTCAACCCTCCAACAAATCCTGTATACAAAGAATTTCAAAACCCATGATTGCACTTAATCAGTTCAGCTGGAGACCACTCTCATCTCTCCCCCTAAAAAGTGCTGTAGACTACTTCAATAACACTTTTCTAAACATTCTAAATCATCTTGCCCCTATCAGAACTGTCAGAATTAAATCCAGCTATGCCCCCTGGCTGACCAGAGATACCCATCTACTAATAAAACAAAGAGGTAAAACATGGGACTCATCACATCAAAATAAAGCTCAAACTAATAGACTGGCATACCAGAATCTAAAAATGAAAGCCAAAAACAAATTTGGACAGACAAAAGGAACCACTATGTAGGCATTCAAACCAAGCGCAAAAATAACCCACAAAAATTCTGGGCTGCCATTAATAAAATCTTATAACTAGGAAAGACAAGTACTCCACCCGCAAAGATTGACACCACCACCAATAATATTGCCACCCAATTCAACGAACACTTCACCAAATTTATCCTTTAACCAATAATAGTTCTCCCACTTCACATCCAGACCTATCTTCCGTACCAGCAGACCAAAACCTCTTCTCCTTACAGCCTGTCCCAACTAGCACAATATATACATGCCTAAATAGGCTTAAACTCACAACTCTGGCTGCTGACAAATTAGTTGCAGAATATCTAAAGATCACAGCCAAAGCCATCTCTTACCCAGTCTCCATGCTCATTAACCACTCTTTACCAGAACAACGTGTGCCTTCTTTGTGGAAAATTTCACAAATTTCACATATAATACCACTCCACAAAGGTGGTAACTCTGTGGAACTATCTAACTACCATCCAAATGCCATTCTATCTCCCTTATCTAGAATCCTCGAAAAATGTATACATTCCCTCCTCACTTATAAACTGCTAACCAACACCCAGCATGGATTCCGTCCCAATCACAGTACTACCACAGCCCTTATTAGCTTTGCCAACGCAGTAAACCAACATCGAAACAATGGTAACCAAGTATCACCTGTATTCCTAGATCTCTCCAAGGCCTTTGATACTGTTTCCCATCCCAAACTCCTTTCTGCTGTCTCCGATCTTAATCTCAGCCACTCATCCATTCTTGGACCTCTTCTTTTCAACATATTCACCAACCAATTCCACAAAACTACCCAGCATGCCACTCTAGTCCAGTATGCCGATGCCTTACTCTAATCTACTCCACCCCATCACTCCCTCAATTCCAGGGAATTGACACAAGAGTCCTTTACTGCTGTTGAAACCTGGTTAGCCAACTCTCAGCTAATACTTAACCCCAATAAAACACAGCTAATGATATTGGATCCCACTCTAGCCTTAGACCCCATACCACCATTCACAATATTCTCAGCCAATAAGACCCTTATCACACTTGTCCAACACACCAAACTTGTAGGGGTTATCATAGATCACAACATAAAATTTGATATGCACATTGCACAGACAATAAAGAAAGTCCATAAAAAGCTTGAAACCCAATATAGATGCAAAAAGTTCCTCACTAATGACAGTAAAGTTACCATCACAAGAACCCACCTACTATCCACACTCCTCTATGCTTCCCCCATACTCATCAACCTAAACAAAGCAGATTTAACAAACTAAACACCTCCTATAATAAAATAGCTAGGTTTGCTACTGACTCACCCTTCAGGACACATCACTGCATAGCAATCAAGCAACTATACTGGCTAGAATTACCCAACCTGCTCACATATAACCAGCTTACAATAGCCCACCAAATTCTTTATTATCCCAATAGAGTTCCTGCTTTTCAAGGTCTACTTAATATCTGCTCTAACAAATGTCTATTGAGATCCACCAATAAAGTACTGGCTGACATAGGCAAAAGCAACAATAGCTCTGAGGACTCCTTGTTTTCCATTTCTGTTGCAAAAGCATGGAATACCATCCCCACAGATATTAGGACCACTGAAAACGAAAATAATTTCAAAAAAATCCTCCAATCCCATTTATATAGTTCTTGGTTATGTAATTGTTCTGACCCTGGGTAGCTTTACTTAGATCATATCATACTTTAACCTTCTATGGAAGCTTGCAGCAACTCCTTTCTATACTCTTAATCAATGTGTGTTTACTGTACTAGCCACTGAGGAATGTACCCAAATGACAGAACAAAATGTCTTTTCAACTGTATTGTTTCTTGAAACACACTGTGCTCCTTATAGTATATTTACTTTTTGCTCTTTTCTTGGCCTTGAAACTGTACCTTATTAACTTTTGGACTCTGTACTGTATTTTATTAACATGTATTGTATTTACTGTATTGTATTTACTGTATTTGCTGTACTAAACTTTGTGGAGCTTTTCACCCAAGGCCTCCGCTAGAAATGGGATCCATGTCCAGTCAAACTTTCCCAGTAAACAAATGTAAAATAAATAAATTAATAAATAAAATAAATAAAAGCTACCTCATTTATGGAATAAACTCCCCCTTTTCATAGAACAAAGCCTGTCCCTCTCTCTCTCTCCAAAATGAATTTGGATAAATGGATTGTGAACCATAACTTAACTCCCGGGGTACTACTTATGTCACTTATGGACACAGGCAGTCTGTAAAATGAATCAGGGATGCAAAACTCAAAGACCCACTACTCAGATACTACCCCATCCCATATATTGGGAAGTTAGATATAATATTGTCATATCCTAGGTATTATTAGCTAGACTTGTAAAGACTCTTGTGCCATTAGCCTAGTAATCACCTGTGAATCTATGAAAAGTTGCTAAACACATCAGCCATTAACTCTATTCAAAACTCAATCCATATATAAAAGAATAAAGCCCCAGAGCTTCTCAAATGAAAACAACATTTGTCTCTGAATTTCAATTTTATTTGATGAATTAAGATACCTGTTATGCCTTTGTTGAAGTTCGATTTAAAGGATCTGTGTAAAAAGTAGAATCTCATTAACCTTTTTCATTATTCACAGTGGCTGGCTTCAGAACAATGAGATCCAAATTTATGCTGTCAGTTTTCCCAGTGCTGCAGTATTTTAAAGCTACACCCTACAAGACATGTACATATGTAACTAGATCATGCCCAAGGCAGGGAATAGAAACTCAGGCTTTTATTTTCTTCTAAACATCTGAGTCATATCTACCTACTTAATAATGATGGCAGTCATGTAGCCTTATAGTGTACTGTTTCCTGTTTTAGGATTGTTCCCTTTTATTGATCAGTGTCACTTACCAATGCCCTATTTTCTTACTTCACCACTTATTATTCATAATTCCCATTTGTCTCTCTTCACTTGTCTGGCTCATAATTAGTGTCACTAGAAGGCTATGGAAAATGGCATCAAAAAAGTACAGAAATATTTTGCAAAACCTGCAAGGAAATTACAGGTTTAAGTAATCAACACCACTGCCCACTGACTGTTTTTTATATTATATATTACAACTTGCACTGAATGTATAAATTACTGACATTGTAAATGCTTTCATTTTTGAGTTTTCCTTTAATGCAGAGAAGACTTAACTTTGCACAGCACCTCTTCAAGGCCTCTAAACACCACAAGCAGTGCAACCCATACATATTAGGCACTCTCTCACATACTCCATCATACCTGTACCTGTTTTGTGAAAAATTTATTTATAAGTTAAGTACTGAAGTGCTTCAAAATTTTAATTTCAAAACTCCTTAAATGCAAAGAATATAAATAGCCAAAAACTGTATGAGCGCAACCTTCATGAAAATGGCCACTTGTAAAGGTGTTGATGTAAATTTTTTTACCTTTTATAAGCATGCAATTAAGTCACTTAAAATTGCATCGAATCACTGGATTCAACTCCCTTGAACACAGAGCCAGATCCAGCACTAGACAATCTAGGCAGTTGTCTAGGACTGGCTTTGGGGGGGGGGGGGCTGCCACAACATTTAATTGAAATAAAAACTTAAGGTCTTCTTTAAGAATGCTGTGTGTGTGTGTGTGTGTGTGTGTGTGTGTGTGTGTGTGTGTGTGTAATGCCTCATTTGGGGATGGCAGGTTGCTTAACTTATTCCAGCTCAACCCCCATACCTTGATTACAGGTGACTAGAGTCTGAATCCTCTACACCAACTCCAAAGCTGTTGTCAGAGAGTGCATTTTCAAAGACTGTTGAGTTTCAAGGTAAGAGAAGCTTTCTGTTGCTCATCCTAAGACTGTTTTCAATGTGTAACTGTTTTTTTTTAGCAAGTGGCCATCATCAGTGCTTGTGCTATAAACTTTGAAAGCAGTGTTAGTAGCACAATAGGTACCATACCTCCCTTTAGTGTAGAAGGTTGTGGGTTCTAATCCCACACCATGTAGGTAGAATGCTAATGTTGCAGTGCTCTTTAAGGGCAAAGGGGGTGCTATACTCCTCACCATGTCCTTTGGCATGAGATGCCTAGTAACTATGAACCTGCTGTTGGTTTGACAGCCATTCCCTGGTGCAATATTATGAGCTTACCAACTTTTTTTTAATTTAACATGAGCGATTTAATTTTCAAGGGCAGCAGGCACTGACTTTGTACATGAAACACTGAAATATAAAGTTTACCAGCAGCAATTTCTTAATTAGTTATAGATCTGTTTAATGTGGAATTATTCAGATGACTTTTACTTCTGCAGAGATTGTGTATATTGACTGATATTGGTAGACTGAATGACAGAAGTTTGAGTGGCCTTCTCTGTTTGAAATGTTTTGAAATAGGTAGTTTTGTCATTTTTGGTTCATACATTTTGTTTCATTGCTTACTAAAAAAATTCAAACTACAAATTTAAAACATACTCTAACAAGTGTGCTATATTATACAAGGAATGTTATTTAATATAATCAGGATGGTGCATCAAAGAACACATGCATGTATGCTTGGTCCAAAAAACGGGACCTATGGTTTGAAAGCCCAAAGGTAAATTTAATGTTCCACTGGCCAGATGCATTTTCTTTGAATGTGGGTTTCGTTGCCATTTCAATGAATGTGAGTTTCAAGGGCAGAGAAGCTGACTGTTCATGCTAAGTCTGTTTTCATTATGAAACTGTATTTTTTTTAGCAAATGGTTATCGGTGTTTGTGCTATAAAATTTGAAATATAAGTTTTAAATATCTCTAATCATAGAAGTAAAGAAGAATATAGTATTCAACCTATGTAGGTAACTGGAAAGAAACAGCTAAGTAATGAGACACTGGAATGGCTGAGGGGTGCTAGTGTGGGGAGGACCAGATCCAATACCCTACTTATGGACCCATTTGACCTTGATGCAGATATGTTTGAACATATTCAGCATTTTAAACAACTGAGTCACTTAAATTTATCATATAATTTAGGATGAACAATTAATATCAGGGAAACTCAGACATACAGAATAATACTTTGTAGTCAGTGCCTTATCCATGTAAATTGGACATTTTTACCTCTTCTCACACTTATTGTTTAATTTTCTTTGTCCTTAAAAGGTTCTCAGACTGCAAATTTTTATTTTGGATTCATATGATCCTGAATACAAAGCCTAAATGATGAAACCTGTATTAGAATAAATTACTTGAAAATAACTTACCATGGTTTACCTTACCACATACTGCAAAAGTTTTGTTAAGCCGTTGTTGTCATTTGTAAGTTTTACTTTATTATGCAACTAGTTTCAGCATACCTAGTGAAAAATATTTGGTTAGAAATTATAAAAAAGTGCAGATTTTTGTGTGGAGAGCAAGGTGAAAATTGCAGAAAGATTGTGGATAAGATTTTCCAGTTGCCCTTTCATAAATGAATACAATATGATAACTCACAGCTGGCGAAGGAGTACCAGTTATGGGTATATGAGGAATTGGGATTTTTGGTTTATACAAAAATATCTGTTTCTGACCATGCCATTTCTAGATCCTGTTTTTAATTGCCCTTTAGATTAAGTAATTATTTACTGGAAACTATAACATAGTTTTTAGTTAAAATAAATAGATTAAGTGAAAATGTTGCTTACATATTGATATAAACAATTAAATGCAATCTAGTATTGTACTGCAAATCGTCTGTAAAACCAAGCTCATGGACTGAACCACTCATATAATACTCTGCCTGCTTTTCTTTATACAGAGTTAACAAAGTCGTCAAGGAAAACTGTTAGAAAGGATGTGGAAAAGAAAAAATCACAAGTGGGTATATTACTGTTTTAATGCTATGGAACTTAATGGAAGATGGATTTGTTTAGTTGCTGTTGTTTGTCTTTCAGCTTTTCCTGGTTAGGGGTTGCCACAGCAGAACTCCATTCCACTGATTGGCAGTATATTTTAACGAATGCCAAGGTGCCAGCTCATCATCCAACCTTCAATGAAGGCACGCCCATTTACGGATGTCTTTCGAATGCCCATCCAACAACGGGGAGGACATGCAGACTCCACACAGAAGGCACTCCCTACACTCCAGCCGAGAATTGAATGGTAGAACCTCTTGCTGTGAGGCAACAACGCAACCACTGCACCACCGCGACTCCTCTAAGATGGATTTGTTTAGTAATTTTGTAATTTAAGCTGTGATAGAATGTACATTTCAAAAGGAAAAAAAGAAAGTATAAAAGCATTGATCACAGAATATAGTCAAGTGAAACAGTTTGGGTTTTATTCATTGTTTAACCTGTTTACTGAGTGTTCTTCAAATTCATGTAGAAGGAGGTTAAAACACAGGTCCTACTGTGTTTTTCAGAAGACTATATACAAACACTCTATTTGAGTAACAGTTATTAATTATGTGTTACTGTTTGTTAAAGAAGGATACAGCATTGTACTCATTGCAAAGCCTTCTTTGAAGTTTTGTGTCCCCTGACCGGGTATCACATAGTCAGGGGCATCTCACTAGGATTATTAAATATCAGAATCCTACTTTTGGCTAAGCTTCAATCCAAATAACTGACCTTGGTCCTTAACAATGTTAGTAGGGTTCATTAGAGGCCATGATTAGCAAAGTTGGCATGATTAGCTTCACGGAAGCTTGAGTGAATTGAGGTCTACCAGGACCAGCAGCCATAGCCCCTAGAATAAGACCAATCGAGAAAAGAAGGCTCCAAGCAAAATTATTTGAGTCAAAGGGCCACATCAGAGGTACCAGAGTGAAGACTACTTGGGTGAAGGAAGTGTGTCTACCCTACCCAGCCTGCTGCTACTTCAGCTGTCATCAGATCAAGTGGTATAGTTAGATGATAGCGAAGAAAAGAGAAATACAGTGAGATTTAGAATATAGGCAGGACCCATCACAGAATTAACAGGTTCAGGTTACTTGCAGTGCAACAGAGAAATTCTTGGAGTCCTTCTTACAATCTTCACCTCAGATGATTATTTTGGCCTTTGTGCTCAGTCTGAATAATTCTTAAAATGCAACTGGAGATACATTTGAATTGTAAAGATCGAATGGTGGGCTCTATATTTTCTGATCACTACAACTGTTACCTATCAATTTACTGACTGGGTAATATATTAAACAACCATATGATGTTAGCATCTTAACAAATAAAAATGTATAAGAAAACCTGATCTAGATTAGTTGTATGCTTGCTCTCATTACTGGAAGATGGAATGTGTCCAACAAAGTTAAGGTTCCATAGTACTCAAAATTTGATCAGTCTGGTTGCAACAAAAGCAGTGAAATATAACCATAGTGGCAATACGGAGAACAATGACTGAGTCTGTGATCATAACCAGGATGTTAAGTGTTCATGACATGGTTATGAAGAAATTCACCTGCGTTATGAATGGAAATAATTCTTAGTAGTGTATGGAGCTTTACCTTCTCATATGTTCTATAAATGTCAGAAAGCCATAACACACTAACCACTGCCACACAGAGAGTGGCCATCTAAGAACAACAATGAGAGGGCAGTAAACACATCAGTCAAATTTAAAAAATGTTTCAGTGGAGCATTTAAGTTGGTTTAATTGTTTCTTGTTGGCCTTTTGCTGTGACTAATGAGCACTGTTAAGCACGAGACTAATGCTTAACAGTGCCAAGGGGATGCTTAACAATTGTTAAACACCTTTCTAACATCAGAAATGTGCCTAACAAGACTGTAATTCACCAGCTCCATAGCATAATCACAGCTAATATGCTTATGTTGCAAATAGAATCTCATCATGAAGTATATGATAACCACCACCAACAAATATAAGTTTTAGCCAAGTCTGATTTATTGCACTTTTGAACATAGAGATACTGTTTTACCTTTTATTGGTCAAAAATTATTAGAACTTTTGGACTAACACAAATTGTCATTGTTAGTTATCAAACCACTGAAAAAATAAACAAAAACCAAGGCCTTATGGGAAATTCTCTCATACAATGTTTTTTGCCCACTGTGCTCCCCTATTTAGTATAACCTACATACAACCTTGGAGTACGGTATATATTTCTAGTGAAATGGGATTAGACTGATGAGACTTTTAATGATAGTTAGCAAAGATAAGTATGGCTATGGGGTGATAAAGAGCTTCATCTTGTATTACAAGGTTTGATTTCTTCAGCCTCGTTTGCCTATTGCATGACTCTGAGCAAGTCATGCAAACAGACAGTGCTCCCAGACTTTTGTTGAAATAGGTCCCTTTGGATAAACCCATCATCACGGTAAACAAACATATTAAAAATAAATAAAATTAACACATAACATGAAAAAGGCACAGTGCATTTCAAATAATAAATACGATCAGCTTAGTCAGGTGCCTCATTCAGATATGTACAATCTCCAGTAAAAATAATAGTAATGCAAGGGATGCCTTAAAACTACAACCCTGTATGACAAAAAATATGTAGACATTGGCCAGAGAAATGTAAAGTCACAACAGCAATATCGTTAATTCAGTTGAGCAAACCAGTAGATATCCTAATGATGGCTGAACAGCTGACACTGAGTACACAAATTTGCAGCTTCAGGACTGCAAATGGAAATTTGTCTGAAAGAAGCATTTTATGTAGTGGGAAAGACCCCTCTTTTCTACACCACCACTCCCTAATACTTTTTTTATAATCACATTCAAGGACACAACTAGTAAGATAATATCATTCCTTAGTTTTTGAAAAAAAAAATAATTATTTATTTTCCCCCTTAAAAAGAAGCATTTGTCTTTCACTTTTATATAGCAGTTTTGGATCAGAAAAGAAACATTTCCTAAACATAGTCAAATTTGCCTGTCTTGAGTACTTGCTTTTCAAAAGATGGAATCACTTCCAAACTAGTGGTATTGATTCTTGTGTGCCTATTATCCAGAAGAGGCATTGCCCATTATATAATGCTTCATTCCTGAACCAGGTATTTCAGCTGGCACTAAGTATGTTTCCACCACAAAATCTGTGAAAAAAAAAATATATTTTTCTATAGGTATAATAAATAAACTGATGAATGACAATTTATCAGGAAGTTTAAACAGATAGCAGTGATGGGTGAGGGAGGAGTAGCTATTTTCATTTAGGAAGAATTTAAGTGTTATCAGATGTAAGGTTGTCTGATGTAATGAGGAGAGATGGATCACGTTATATGGTACTATAAATGCCTTTTACTGAAAATGGAACAATATGCACTAAACAGAAATAACCCTGAATTTATCAGGGTTTTTGTCAATGACTGGTGTAAGATTATAACTAAAAAAAAATCTATAAATCATATAACCTGAAGGGGCTTTAACTGCTTTGCTTCAATTTTTCCTTAAATCTAAATCTATAGCTCATTTTATCACCAAAAGCTTTGAAAGCACTCAAATAAAAAATGTTAAAGGGAAAGAATAGCTACACGGAGGGAGAGGAAAGGTCAACTCAAAAACTTTAATTTACAGGAAATATCCAATACACACAGGCTAGTAAACATGTTTATTATTAAGGGAGGCTTAGGGGATATGGTCTTTGATACCTCAATAAACAATAAATCAATTTCAGTTCAGCAGATCATACTACTATTTAATTAGTAATTAATTCTAACTCATAAAATAAAAATTACCATTGAATGTAGGCATGTGGAAAAATGAAGAGAACACAAAAACTGTTAGAAATCCTTTTAAACTATAGAAGAGAACATTAATGAATTTAAAAATATAGGTCTTATTTGGTGGGGTACTATAAAAGTGACAACGAGGGCAAAATAATGTTTGAGAAAAGTAAAACAAGAAGATCAAAGGAAAATAAAAAATAGCCTTTGATTTACAAATGATACAGGTAAATTTAGATGACGCTGTGCACTTAACTGATGCTATATTACAAAAATAACAAATAGTCAAAATAAAACAAAATACAAATAAATGAATAAAATCCTACTTAGATAATGTGACTCTAACAGGAGCAGGGACAGATGGTTTATCTTAAGATGATTATCGGTGGATACAGGAACAAAAGAATGCCAAATATTTAGCATGAAGAATTGGAAATATAGTACACCAATACCATATGTTAGGTCTAAAAGTTGTGAAATGTTATTTTATTTTCAGAATATGAAATTAAATAAAAGGTTTTAAAAGAGTCAACATTTATAATGGCTCCAACATTTAGAATATTCAAACATGAAAATTGCACTGCAATAGTTTAGATATTATAAATTTATGTCAAGGAAATGTCAGATGTTTAGTGACCATAATAACTCCAGCAGATGTGAAAATGGCATTTAAAAAGACAAAGAAAATTGAAATGGTGGATCCAGATAGCTTTTCTGGTAACGCAGATGGGATAACGCCCTAACTATGACCCAGGTACAAGTTTAATTATCAAATCAGGAGTTTGACAGTGCTGGTAGAAAGAATGACTGTGCCCATCATAGAAGGACAGGATGGAGACAGTCATGGGCTGCAGCAGTCCTCCGATGGAAGGAAGCAGGTCTATGGTCTTTAACAGACAAAAAACAGTAGAGTCACAGTCCAACACCAAATGAAAGTTCAACCGTTTATTTAGCGCTTTCGTCAGCAACATCAGATGACTTTCTCAGAATACATTACCCACATCGCATCATGGTATTTGAACTAAAAATCAATCACATGTCAATTACCAGGACTTTTGACTTAAAAACACAGTACCTAAAAATAACAAAATAATAGAACATTTCTTAAAACTATCACATATTATTGCATAGTGAAAACTTGATAAACTCTACCACATAAAACACACTATACAAATGATGTACAAAACTCTATAACATACTTGATACCATAACCCATACCCCCCTATTATAAATGAAAACAGAATAAAGCTTGAGAAACTCCATAAAAACACAATCCCCAAGACGACCTTGATCTGAATCCAATTGTGTATCAACCAACATACGTACGTAACTTCAAAAAACTACTAAGACTTACACTATCATTAAGACCAGGTGGGCTAGTGGCATTGAGCTTAATTTGCCACCACAATTCCCTAAAATTGAGAAATTCCTCCCAAGGATCCCCCCCAAGGATCCAGTGCCACTTTTTCAACAACTAAAAACCTGAAATTATGCTCAGGAAACTGCACTACATGTTTGTAAAGGGCACTATTAGGATTCGCAATTTTTATATCCCTGATGTGCTCATATATCCCCTCCTTGAGACTCCTCTTGGCCTTTCCAATATAAAATCCAGGACAATGACAACACACAGCAGCATATACCACCCCCTTCGTAATACACAAAAAATTACCCTGTGCTCTAATCTTTATGACATTGATACACATACTGTCCATAGTAACAATAAAGGGACACTGTGTGCAAAAACACAGGCCTTTGTACCCCTACCCTGTTGTTGTCCAGCAAAATTCATACTTTGGAATAATTCCTTGAGGGACATTCCCTGCCTAAAAATAACACTGGGTTGCTTTCCCAATTTTTCTAGGATGTCAGCTTGGCTATTAAAAACAATCCAATTCTTCCTTAAGATATCAAAAATAGCACTATGGTCAACAGAAAACCGCGTAACAAAAGACAACATTGAAAATTCCAAAGACGTCCCTTTTTCAAAACCTTCATATACAACCTGATTTTCAGAGTTGCTCAGTAGGCACTCATTGTCCTTGCTTAATAATGGACAGAAATTACCTGCAGCTCGCTTAGAACAAACCTCAGCAAAAATCTTAACAATCAACTTAGTTGGATACCTTCTTGCTTCCAACATTTCCTTCATTAATTTACTCTGGTCATGAAAATCTATGTCTTTAGTAACCATACAGGAGATATGTACATATTGCCCTTTGATAAGGCCCTTCTTAACATGCTTGGAATGACTACTATGATAGTGCAGCAAACTATTGCTATATGTAGGCTTTCTATACAAATTACTGACCAAACAGTTGTTCCCAAAGTCCTTAGATACTAAAACGTCTAAATAGCTGATAATATCCTTATTATACTCATGTGAGAACTTAAGAAAATCAGTAGTACTGTTAATGAATTTCAAAAATTCTTCTACTTCCATCTCATCCCCCTTCCATATAAAAAACAAATTGTCAATATAATGCAAATACAAATTCCATGAACCAATGAATGAAGAATTGAAAAGGAATTTGCATTCCCACATGAGCATAATAATATTGGCAAAAATGGGGGCACAACATGCCCCCATCGCAACCCCTGTTTGTTGCATGAAAAACTGTCCCTCAAAAAAGACAAAATTATATTTTAAAACTAATTCCATGAGTGTTACTAAGACTGACACATCGTTGTTGCTAAATCTATTTGAATCAAAAAGAAACTCTTCAAACCATTCTAGCCTGAGAGTATGTCGAATGACGTTAAACAAATTCACAACATCAGTTGTCAAAAGTGAGATACCCGTGTCAACTGCCATTTCATTAAATTTTCTCAAAAAATTCCATGAATCAATACATATATGCTGTGCATCCTTCAAAACAGTTTTCAGCTTAATATCAACATATCTGTCAATAAAGAGGTCCATGGTCTTCACGAATGGAGCATGGATTTTGCACACCAAGCCACCAATTAGTGGTAGCCTTTATCAAGCAAGTACATGGGAGTGTATACTAATATAAGGTAAAGCATAATGAATTCCACTGTGATGTGAGCCCTACCATTCAAGACTAGGGGTTAGGCCAATAAAAAAATGTCCTCATTGCAGGGTTACCAAAGCAGTCACAAGCACTCTTCATGGTTGCCTAAATGACAGCCACCCTGGGTGGCTCACTGAAATGGGTTTGAGTCTAACTAGAAAGTCATGAGTGTCAGAAGGCATGGAAGCAAAAAGCATAAGAAAAATAGTGAATTCAAATGGTTTTCCTATCAAATTATATAAATGGAGAGGCTGACAGCTATATGACTTGCTAGTTAAACTGATTAATATAATTAGAAGCAGAGTTGTAAATTCAATGAAAATGATTGGAATAATATTTTTCCAAAAATAAAAACAGTACCAAAGATCTAGCACACTACAGGACAATTTCATTATTAAATACAGGCATTAGTTATTATATTTTGTGAAAGTGCAAGCCAAAAGATTAGATAGTATCTTACTTAAATAGATTTAAAAAAGAATCAATATTAATTCATAGCAGATAAAGTATAGATAACTACTGGCCTTTAGCTACTTTTTAATCTGAAAATGGGAAAAAAATGATATTTATGCAGGCATTATTTTTATTTGACATCAGAAAAGCATTGGATAAGCTCGACTGCAAATTCATATTTTAAGTGCCGAAAAATAGAAACTGCTGACAGTTTGCTGGCTTCGTTAAAAGTGGTTTACAAGGTACAACAAAAAGGTTTATCAAATAATAAAGAGTGACAGCGATAGCAAACCAGGTTGTCTGTTGTCACCGACATTACTTATACTAGTTACTGAAACCTTGCTTTAAAAGTCAGAAAAGCACTAGTGAAGTTTTTTCAGGAATGAAAATGTAAGTCCTCATTTAGATTATTTGCTAATGATCCTTTCAACCCTTCTTAGACATCACTTACCTACCATCCCATACCTTTTTAATTGAACAAATTTGTACCACTAACTGTTACAGCACTATAGCTTCTAGTCTAGTCTATTTTGTATGTTCTCTCTAGATTTATTCAAAAAACATACCTCTGGCAGCCATCCTTTCCACAAAAAGTACTCCCTGAACCTATAAGTAGAAATATATAGCAGTCCTCACATCTTCATTACCATCACTATATAACACTCTGTGGTGATGTCCACCCAAACCCAGACCCTTTCTAACTGAGTCAAAACTCTCCATCTAACTCATTTACCACTACAAAAACAATCTTACCCTGTCAAGTGGACTTGTTTAACATGAATATCCATAGCATTTGCAACAAGCTACCTGCATGTCACTTCTTCTTCTTTCGGCTTTTTCCCAGTTGAGGGTCACCATAGCAGATTACCTGTCCACTCATGATTGGCAGTAGAGTTTTACGGTGTCGAGTTGCCAGCCCGGCACCCAACCTTCCACAGAAGGTGCACACACTCCCACACTCATGCCTAGGGCCAATTTAGACTATCCAATCCACCTACAGCATGTCTTTGGGATGTGGGAGGAAACTGGAGCACCAGGAGGAAACCCACGTGACCACATGGAGGACATGCAGACTCCACACAGAAGGCACCCCAGCCAAGGATCGAACCAGAGAACCTTTTGCTGTGAGGTGGAAATGCTAACCGCTGCACCACCGCGGCTACCCAAACTACCTGAATGTTACTACTGGATATCTAATCATTCTGTTGATACCGTTGTAGTAACATAAACATGGCTTATGCTTGACATGAAGGAGACATAATTCTTGCCACCAGGATATAATTAGATTAGATAAAAAATAAAAGGGATGTTGGAGTGGCCATAATCTACCAAAACACCCTCAACCTCTTTCTCTCTCTCTCTCTCTCTCTCTCTCTCTACCCTCACAGCACACTCACTCTAAAAATGCAGACATCTTGATTTCTTTACTGAAGATCAATAAATACAAAACATCTGTGTATAATCGGTACATGCATTCCTCATAGAAACAATACAGATACTGAAGAAGAATTTTTGTCATGGACTTCATCATTCACAATGGAAACACTGCACAATAAAGCCCATGTCATGTCAATAAACTCACTACCTATCACACACCATCTCCCCCTACCCATTATAACTAAACTAGTAATAAAAAATCCACCACAAATTGGTTACTTAACAACACCCCAGTTCATCCCAGTCAACATCAGCTCCATTGGTGCTTTCTTTGATACACTAAGCAACCATCTACCAACCTTTGCAATAGGAAATCATAGTATTCCACACAAACAACACTACTATAAAATTGTGCACAAGCTGTCTGCCTTCCAAAAGATGATCTCATCTGCAGCTTAAAATCCATCAATTTTAATCTCTTACAAACATTACCATTAGACAAATATTTTTCATTTGTCATTACTTCTTTCCTACATATCCTAAATGCTCTCTCTTTCCACAGATGACCAAAAGGCTAAAAGCTAATCCTGCACCTTGGCTATCCTTACAAACTAAAATATGGATGCAACAAAGGAAATAAGATCTCCAAACCTTTAAACGTCTTAGAAAGCTAACCAAAAACAAACAACTGGATAAAATATATTATGCTAATATCCAAAACTCTTCTCAAAACAATTCCAAAGTTTTCTGGTGCTCTATTAATAATCTGTTAAACCATGGGCAAGCATCTCAACCAGCCCCTTCACTAAACTTGCAAAATGAAATATTGCCTCGCAATTTATTACACATTTCATTCAATCTGTCACCAACCTCTTAAAAAAAAACCAAACCCTCCTCTACACTCTTTCTCTGTAAATCCCATAAATCAAACCACAACTTCCTCCTTTCAGCCCAATCCAACCTCTACCATAAAAAAAACTAAATTGGAAACCTATCAGCATTGTCACTAATAACCTTACAGCTGAATACATGAAAACTGCAGCCGAAGCCATAGCTTATCCTGTCGCTATACTAATGCACTGCTGTATTAGTTAAACTATGTCTCTAACCTTTGGAAAATGTAATATAACATAATATAATATAATATGATGTAATATAATATAATATAATACAATATAATATAATGTAATATAATGTAATATAATATAATATAATATAAGATAATATAATGTAATATAATACAATATAATATAATATAATGTAATATAATATACTATAATATGATGTAATATAATATAATATAATACAATATAATATAATATAATATAATATAATATAAGATAATATAATGTAATATAATATAATATAATATGATATAATGTAATATAATATGTCCAACCATTACATAAAGGTGTCTACTCAGCCAAATTCATCAACTGTGGACCAATAGCCATTCCCTCCCATATCTAAAATATTAGGAAAATAAATTCAACTTATTCTTACTTGCCAATAACAACAACTCCTATCTACCACCTGACATAGATTTTGTTGCCTAATAATAGGTCTACTACTGCTCTCCACAGTTTTATCTCAACAATAAATCATAACAGGAATATTGATAACCTTACCTCTGCTATCTTCCTTGATCTAGCAAGGTCTTTTACATGGTTTCCCACATAACATTGCTCCAGCAACTATCCTCCATGGAACTGGATTTTAACTCTGTCTCTCTTGGTTTGAAAGCTACCTCTCTAGCACATATCAGGCAGTTACAAAGAATGACAGCTTCCTCCCTTTTCTCCCCTTATCAGTAGATGTTCCTCAAGACTTCACAATGTGGGTGACTGTACAATTTTTTGCAAATAGCACTGCCTTGAAAAGGTGCAATATCTTCCAAGTGGTTCCACTGAATGTCATTGATTTTTTTCATGGAACTTCCTGATTTATGTATTTAGTTTTATGAGATAATGTGGTTATATTCACTAAGAAAAGTCCAGGTACATTGTTAGATATCTTTATCCAACCAATTGTAAGCTGGATGCAGGATGAAACAAGCTTACTATACCTTAAAATAGAAGCTGTAGGTCCAGTTATTTACCAGGTGATAAAATCACTATAAAGGACAGGGATGTTACCATCATTATTTAAAGAGTCCTTTATAACCTCCATCCTAAAGAAACCAACTCTTGATCCACACTGTCTGGAGGCTTACTTAGGTTCATAGGTCAATACTAGGCTGTTAATCCAGAGGTCCATTAGTAGCCTAGCTACAGTACCCAAACTGTAGTTACCCATTTGGCAATGCTCATCTACACATAGTTTTGAACCCTTTCCATAAGGGCTGGAGGGACCAGACCTGATGTGTTATTCACTACTCTCCATCCTTTCAACCAGGTTATACTTAAAGATGGTCAGGAAGCTACTTTGCTTTACATTCACAGGGGATCTAGTCCACAAAAGATGAATTATCTGGGATACATAGCTCTCTCTCAAGCAGGTCCTATTTATGTTTTGGTGGAAGTTAGGATCTCTAGAGTAGGTGTTGATGGTATTATTAGACCATCTTTTTGTCTAAACTTCTTTTTATTAGCATCAGTAGAACAACTCATAAAAAGTCTGACCAGTTTACATTAATTCAGTTTTTTAACTTTATTGTAGATATTGTCAATGTATAAAATGTTGCTTCAATATATCTTTCTTTTTAATATTTTAATGTGTATTACACATACATTTCCTATTATTAGTAAATATAATTTGAAATTATTTTATGAAATAATACTTTACAACATTTTTCAATATATGTCTGGAAATTTTTAAACACAGCCTGACTGTGAAAATAATATGCCATTTCCAGAAATAAAGCTTGTATAGTTACAAAGATACAATAGAAAAGTTTGGACTTCTATAGTATGCCTTTAGCAAATATTATATTTGTGACTTGTTTTTACTGTATATGTTTTCATGTATTTCTTTTCTTTTCTTTTTCCACAGAAAAATGGGGTGGTTAAGAAAACTAAGCCAGCTAACTGCGCTGAAACATGGGATAACTGTAAAGTGCATTCTGTTCCCTGCTGCAACCCTTGTGCCTACTGTCAATGCCGTCTCTTGAGAACAATTTGCTTCTGCAAAATGACTAACCCTAACTGCTAGGGTAAGAAGCAGTTTGAACCAAAAGATCTTCTCCAC
Organism: Protopterus annectens; assembly: GCF_019279795.1. NCBI lineage: Eukaryota > Metazoa > Chordata > Ceratodontiformes > Protopteridae > Protopterus > Protopterus annectens. Next base: position 1,235,755,623 of record NC_056746.1, on the reverse strand, counting down.
ATCTTCCACTTTATCAATTTCTCTAGAACTTCAGATCCTCTGTCAAAGAGAAATGTTAGTCTTTGGCTAGACAGTAAGCCATTGAAGAAATTATGTGAAATTGTTATTAATGGTTAAAAAGCTTCAGTTTTGTTACATTCCTTGAGACATTCAGCAAAGAAAAATATTAACAAGAGCTTTTCAAAACTCAGATAGAAATGTTCTGCTTTAGCCTGACCGCCGAAGTGAGTGTGTCATATTGCTGTATTCCAAAAACTAAAACATCAGGATAAATCTTTGATCATTGAATATACATTTTTCTAGAACTTTGTTAGAAGGTCACAGCAAGTTGTCTTATTACTTCTGATGACCAAGGCTACTGTAGCCCATGTATAAATAAGCCAAACAGAGTTCATACCCAGCCAAATTTATTTACAGAGGGGACACAAAAGTCCTAAATAAATTGCTGTGTGAATGTTAATGATTTAATCTAGTTAGCCAGTGGAAGATACAATTCAGATAAAACATTTTTTTTCTGGAAAAATAACTAGATACATCCAACAATACTCTGTGCTTGTCTACAGCAAGGCTACCTACTCAGACCCCAAGAAAATGGCCACTTTCTCAGCTGATAAATGTAGTGTTAACTTCCTGTCGCCCAACCATATAGCTCTTCCCCTGATCCCGCTTCCCTGCCTTCCCTCAAAACAGTATGGATAAAGTCCTTACAGGCCTAACCAAAACATAGAATACCAAATACATGGGCCTCAACAATGTACCAAATACTGTCTATCTGAGCCTCTTCTTAACATATTTAACCTCAGCTTCTCATCAGATTGTGTAACTAATACTTGGAGAACAGCTACAATGACATCATCACAGAGTCAGTCTTATTGTGATCCAGGCATCTACAGACCCTTTAGTCTCACCCATCCTACAAGCAAGGCTAAAAATGTATCATTTCTGGGCTCATTAAACTAGATAAAGAAAATCTCCAAGCCATGAAAACAAACCAATCTGGCTTTGTCAAAGGCAGGTCGTGTGAAAACAAACCAATCCGGCTTTGTCAAAGGCAGATCGTGTGAAAACAAACCAATCCGGCTTTGTCAAAGGCAGATCGTGTGAAAACAAACCAATCCGGCCTTGTCAAAGGCAGATCATGTCCACTTTACCTTGTTAGCTTCTGTGAAAAAGTCACATATGGAGAATGTTCATTCAGTACATACTGCTGTCCTTTGGCTACCTAACTTTCTTGATTATTGAAAATTGGGTGCCATTGCTTTTCTGACCGTGGATATTCAGTTACTCCAATAAGGGCTAGATCATGCCTATACTTGGTGTAAAGACAACAATCTCATATTAAATGCCATAAAAGGCAGTGTAGTCCTATTTAGGGAATTAAATGTTTAAATATTCAATTATATGAACAATACACCATTCCAAACCAATACAATCAGAAGCCTGGCTACATATGTTGGCAACCCATAGTTTTTTGATCATCATGTCTCCTCAATAACTCAGAAAAACCTTCTATTGTCTGGCTCATGACAAAATGTTAACATTTCACCCTCAGACTTTCTAAAAGAATTCTCCAGCTTAACTTTCACTTGCCACATAACCAGCACAGCCACTCACAATGACCCACCACTCAGCCAGCACAGCCACTCACAATGACCACACCCCTGATTATCTTTTTCCATTCAGTTTCAATAAAGTCACAGAGAAATAAATTACCCTTAGCTGAGCAAATCCTTATTGACTCTACGACTGCCCTTGGCAGCTTGTGTCCTTAGTTTCTGCACTACTCTAGCGACTCCATTTTTACTACCATGAAACACATCTTTAATCTCAGCTTTAACCAACAACTTTACCACAATATGGAAAAAAGTTTTGTTAGAACCTACATTGACCAACCTCTTCAAACCCATCTCAATACTCTCAACTTTGGGCAAAACCAAACAATGCAGTACCCCAGCTAATTCAAAATAAACCTTGATAATTGGAAGGGTGGCTATAAATTCTCCCCAGAGTTATATTGCATGGCCCTCTTGCACTAAGGAGGAAATCTCTGTTAAATTATTTTACGCACATGCGCATTCAGTTCAACAAACAATGGTCTTAGTGACTGATTGTCTAGTATCCACCTATGAGCCTACGAACATAGCATAAGCTATGTGCTTCATTTCTTAAATAGCACCACAGGCAGGACACAATTTAGAATACTACTAATTATTAATTATCATATGCATTTTTCCTGTAATTGCATGGTACAATGTCATTTTCCCTAGGCAGGTATGAAGGTACCCAGTGGAGTAAATAATGACTACCATCACACACAAAGTTACTGCATTTATGCTTCACTCTCTCTTAGTGAGAAGTGACTTCTTTATTTCATTTGATAAACATATCCTCAGCAGCATGGCTTTATCTGTATCTGTAATCGGATTAATATGCATATCTACTGTCAGTATTTTGGGGATTTTGATTATATATCTCCTGCATATTATTATTCTAAAATGTATATATTAATGCTATAAAATCCTTGCCAGTATATGTTTCCTTTGTCATTTATTTCATGAATATGACTCTCTGCTGAATAGCCTGCAGCATTTAGTCAATCTCATCCACAAATGTCAGAACTGAACATAGCAGTCAAGGAATAGTTTCAGCAGTTATGAAGAAAAAATAAAACTTGTTCTTGTGACTATTAAAATAAATGCTATGTTTACTGTGTAATATCTGTAACAAGAACTCTGTAGTGACCTATTCATAAACTAGCATATTACCAGCAACTGTGCAGACAAAATGATTTAGTTAATTTAAATATTACACACTAGATTTAAAATGATACAACTAATTACATTTAACTGAAATCACAAATTATTTTAGATAACTGGGTGACAGAGCAATTACCAGTGACAAACTCATCAATTCACATTTTGTTGTCCACTTATCCATTAACACCTGATTTTGATCAATCAAGTTTTGAGAAAAGTGAATTGCAGACGAATGCATATAATGCCAAAACACTTCTAAGTAAATTATGTTTAGATTTATTTGGTTGGTTAATTATATTACTTGGGCTCAGGAAAAGACAATCTGACTGCCCCTGACATACACACCCACACACACCCACACACACCCACACGCACACACACACGCGCACACACACACACACACACACACACACACACACACACACACACACACACACACACACACACACACATTCACACTCATAAAATAACTACAGAATAAAAAATAAATCTTGCAATTCGTAACGTACAATAGCATACACTGAGATGTTCCCTGAACAGCTATTACTATATCTCCAAGCTTGTAAAGCAGTTACTGTTTGAACTTATGGATTACATCACCCTGAGTGTACACTAATATTCTTGCAATTCATCATCTGGCATGTATTATTATTTACAGATACCAGTTTTTGGATTGTTGTACTTTAGTTATTATTAGCAGAGTCATAAGAATGGTGAACTGTAGGAAGTGGATGCCCCAGGCACCAACTTGCAGATATGCCAAACAGTTTGTAAACTGTCAAATTGTTATTTTCTTTTAAATATTGCAGTGAATTATTAGATTGTTGCTAATAACTCTTTGTTACCTTTGAAAAAATATGACACTTTACAAGCTGTCTTTGGGGGGTGGTACCAAATAGGTATGTTGCTTGGAGTGCCAAACTGCATTTCTATAGTTCTGGTGCTTGGTATAGTAGCACTGGACCATGGAAGACTCTCTTCCATCGCATCTTGGTTGCATTTTCATGTTCTGTGATGCAGTGATTTTGCCAACCCATCTTTAATATCTTAGTTTATCTACCAAACCAGTACAAACAATAGTAGTCATAGCAACTAAGCTAAACCAAATGATTTACTCTCCTGCTTTGGGGTTAAAGTTCATTGTGGCCTCTTGAACAGCACTCTTAATGCCAACATGATTCAGCTCTCCTTGATAACAGAACAATAGAGTTGACCACAGTGGAGTGACCACTGTTAAATATGCCATAAGCTTGTGAGATAGAGCAGCCTTCAAACTTTAAAAAAGAAAAACATATTAGCTACTCTTTTTCTTTTTTGCTTTCCTCACATATAGAGGCTAAAACTTTCCCCACACAAAGTATTTGGTGCTAATATATGTATTAGTTCTGCATTTTTTTAAATTATTCTTCATCCAGGTGAATTGTCAGCAACTGAGGATAGCATGACAGTTCACTGAAATGAGCTGAAAAGTACTGGTGGCACATGTCCATTATCATTTATAGTCATGATATGCACAAGACAACTCTTTCATTGCATTTATTACTAAAATAATGTGTGACCTGCATTTTTATTAAAAGTAAAATAAATTGCATGATAATCAGTCTAACTGTATAACATAAAAATACAAATGCAATCTTCCTCACTTAATTATTTTAGCACATCCTTCCAACATCATTCCAACCCATCCTATTTTTCTATGCTCATGCGCTGTGATGCGAATGCATAATGTATTTTGCTTTTGTACTGTACTGTAATGTTGTCTTCATTTTGTTGAATTACTTGGGCTAGTTTAGTTTGTAAGTAAAGTAATGCCTTTGTCTGTGGAGGTAATTTCTGAAAATTCTAGTTCCACTTTATTAAGCTTGAATGGCACAAGACAGCTATTTGGGCGCATAGAATACTGAAAAAGATGACTTACGGATGATTATGTTTAACTGTGAATAGCTGCAGTTCATGTACACACACACACACACACACACACACACACACACACACACACACACGCACACATCATTCCAACCCATCCTGTTAGCCAAGATATGGACAGTTCTGTCATTTGCCTCCCTCCTTTACACCTTTTCATATACTTGATGGCTGGACATTAAACTCAGTAAATGAGCAAACTTCCATATACATTTTTAGTAATAAATACAATACAACAGAGGGACGCACATAAGCAAGCTCTACCAGTGGAGGTTTGATTTCTTGTGCTACTCACTTTGTAATGGTTAAATTGCCCAGACGTTGGACCGAGACTGGTCTGCAAGGCTATGGAATGTATCATCAAGGAACTTATAAATAATGACATTGGTAATCTACAAACATTGGACCCCACCAGTTCGAGTTTATAAAAGGCACATCATGTCTCCTAAACCTGATAGACTTCTTTGAAGCGGTCACCAAAGCCGTAGATGAAAGTAAGGTGGTTCACACAGCCTATCTAGATCTCGCCAAGGCTTTCGACAACATCCCCCACTCTGGAATTATAGATAAACTCACTAAACTATGTATAAATCCCTATGTCACAAGATGGGTTGCCAACTGGCTCACTGACAGAACCCACACTGTGAAAGTAGCAGACTCCAAATCCGACTTCAGACCAGTGACAAGTGGAGTACCACAGGGTTCAGTCCTGGGTCCTCTCCTGTTTGGTATCTACTTCTCTGAAGTACATGCTCACACAGAAGGTCTTTAGCTAATGAATTTTGCAGATGACTGAAAACTAGGAGCCATAATCGAAACTCCTAACAATGTGGACATCCTACAAAAGGGCCTTAATGAGGCAGATGCCTGGTGTCAAAGCCATGGCCTCAAATGCCAAAAAGTGCATTGTCATTACTTTTGGAAAAACTCTGTACTCATTAACTACCACATAGGGGGTAGTCTACTTAACACCGAAAGTGTGATAAGAGATCTTGAGACACAGGTGGACAGTAGTCTCTCCTTTGATAATCACAGTCAGGAAATCCTTCTACGTGGCACACCTCATCACAAAAGATTTTTCATCCAGGAAAAAAGAGGTCATTGCTCCCCTCTACTCGTCACTCATTAGACCCATTATATTATACAGTGCCCCATTTTGGTATGTACCTCACAAGACATCTACAAAGACTGGAAAGGCCGAAGAAATAACTCACAAAGAGGATTACTGGCCTCAAACAGATGCCCTACGCAGACCGTCTCAAAAAACTCCAGCTTTACTCCGTCACATATCGCCTACTCAGAGGCGATCTCTGCCTAACATACAAAGCTATGTCAAACCCAGAGCTCCTGGACATGCTCCATTTAAAGAAATCCCAATCCTTTTGAGCTACATGCTCTAGGGACCTAAACCTTGTTACAACAATAAACAGAACATGCTGGTGGGATAAATTCCTGTCCCAGACACTTCCCATACTCTGGAACAAACTACCTATCTATATCAAACAAAGCTCCTCATTAGCACTCTTCAAGAAAAATCTTGATGATTGGATGGGAGATAGGAAATTCACCCCGGGGATCACTTCTGTGACTCTGCTCAACAGAGGCACAGGAAAACAATTTTCTTAGGTGGCGAAAGCCAGGGTACCTTTTTGGCTAGGTTTATATAGGCCCTAAGGCCAATAGCCTAGTACCTACCTATGAACCTATGAACTGTGCTTTATTGAATGGAAGCAGAGCATTCTTCTCAGCAGTACTTGTTTCTTAAGTAGCCAGTGGTTTCTTCAAGAATAGTTAACAGTAACAGATCAATTTGGAAGTATAGGCTGTCCATCGAATTGGCAGTGTGTCACCGGGAAACCCATGATGGCCTCCACAGCAAAAAATGTCACAGAAGACTTGAAAGCTATAAATGACTCCCTCAACACCCTGACCAAAATATTCCATGCCTCAGCCAAACATGAAGCCGAACAGTGCCACATCCAAAACATCCTCACTGCTCAACAATGGGAGGTCTGCAAGAATAAAGATAAGATGCATAGATCCAAAACATCCTCACTGCTCAACAATGGGAGGTCTGCAAGAATAAAGATAAGATGCATAGATCCAAAACATCCTCACTGCTCAACAATGGGAGGTCTGCAAGAATAAAGATAAGATGCATAGATCCAAAACATCCTCACTGCTCAACAATGGGAGGTCTGCAAGAATAAAGATAAGATGCATAGATCCAAAACATCCTCACTGCTCAACAATGGGAGGTCTGCAAGAATAAAGATAAGATGCATAGATCCAAAACATCCTCACTGCTCAACAATGGGAGGTCTGCAAGAATAAAGATAAGATGCATAGATCCAAAACATCCTCACTGCTCAACAATGGGAGGTCTGCAAGAATAAAGATAAGATGCATAGATCCAAAACATCCTCACTGCTCAACAATGGGAGGTCTGCAAGAATAAAGATAAGATGCATAGATCCAAAACATCCTCACTGCTCAACAATGGGAGGTCTGCAAGAATAAAGATAAGATGCATAGATCCAAAACATCCTCACTGCTCAACAATGGGAGGTCTGCAAGAATAAAGATAAGATGCATAGATCCAAAACATCCTCACTGCTCAACAATGGGAGGTCTGCAAGAATAAAGATAAGATGCATAGATCCAAAACATCCTCACTGCTCAACAATGGGAGGTCTGCAAGAATAAAGATAAGATGCATAGATCCAAAACATCCTCACTGCTCAACAATGGGAGGTCTGCAAGAATAAAGATAAGATGCATAGATCCAAAACATCCTCACTGCTCAACAATGGGAGGTCTGCAAGAATAAAGATAAGATGCATAGATCCAAAACATCCTCACTGCTCAACAATGGGAGGTCTGCAAGAATAAAGATAAGATGCATAGATCCAAAACATCCTCACTGCTCAACAATGGGAGGTCTGCAAGAATAAAGATAAGATGCATAGATCCAAAACATCCTCACTGCTCAACAATGGGAGGTCTGCAAGAATAAAGATAAGATGCATAGATCCAAAACATCCTCACTGCTCAACAATGGGAGGTCTGCAAGAATAAAGATAAGATGCATAGATCCAAAACATCCTCACTGCTCAACAATGGGAGGTCTGCAAGAATAAAGATAAGATGCATAGATCCAAAACATCCTCACTGCTCAACAATGGGAGGTCTGCAAGAATAAAGATAAGATGCATAGATCCAAAACATCCTCACTGCTCAACAATGGGAGGTCTGCAAGAATAAAGATAAGATGCATAGATCCAAAACATCCTCACTGCTCAACAATGGGAGGTCTGCAAGAATAAAGATAAGATGCATAGATCCAAAACATCCTCACTGCTCAACAATGGGAGGTCTGCAAGAATAAAGATAAGATGCATAGATCCAAAACATCCTCACTGCTCAACAATGGGAGGTCTGCAAGAATAAAGATAAGATGCATAGATCCAAAACATCCTCACTGCTCAACAATGGGAGGTCTGCAAGAATAAAGATAAGATGCATAGATCCAAAACATCCTCACTGCTCAACAATGGGAGGTCTGCAAGAATAAAGATAAGATGCATAGATCCAAAACATCCTCACTGCTCAACAATGGGAGGTCTGCAAGAATAAAGATAAGATGCATAGATCCAAAACATCCTCACTGCTCAACAATGGGAGGTCTGCAAGAATAAAGATAAGATGCATAGATCCAAAACATCCTCACTGCTCAACAATGGGAGGTCTGCAAGAATAAAGATAAGATGCATAGATCCAAAACATCCTCACTGCTCAACAATGGGAGGTCTGCAAGAATAAAGATAAGATGCATAGATCCAAAACATCCTCACTGCTCAACAATGGGAGGTCTGCAAGAATAAAGATAAGATGCATAGATCCAAAACATCCTCACTGCTCAACAATGGGAGGTCTGCAAGAATAAAGATAAGATGCATAGATCCAAAACATCCTCACTGCTCAACAATGGGAGGTCTGCAAGAATAAAGATAAGATGCATAGATCCAAAACATCCTCACTGCTCAACAATGGGAGGTCTGCAAGAATAAAGATAAGATGCATAGATCCAAAACATCCTCACTGCTCAACAATGGGAGGTCTGCAAGAATAAAGATAAGATGCATAGATCCAAAACATCCTCACTGCTCAACAATGGGAGGTCTGCAAGAATAAAGATAAGATGCATAGATCCAAAACATCCTCACTGCTCAACAATGGGAGGTCTGCAAGAATAAAGATAAGATGCATAGATCCAAAACATCCTCACTGCTCAACAATGGGAGGTCTGCAAGAATAAAGATAAGATGCATAGATCCAAAACATCCTCACTGCTCAACAATGGGAGGTCTGCAAGAATAAAGATAAGATGCATAGATCCAAAACATCCTCACTGCTCAACAATGGGAGGTCTGCAAGAATAAAGATAAGATGCATAGATCCAAAACATCCTCACTGCTCAACAATGGGAGGTCTGCAAGAATAAAGATAAGATGCATAGATCCAAAACATCCTCACTGCTCAACAATGGGAGGTCTGCAAGAATAAAGATAAGATGCATAGATCCAAAACATCCTCACTGCTCAACAATGGGAGGTCTGCAAGAATAAAGATAAGATGCATAGATCCAAAACATCCTCACTGCTCAACAATGGGAGGTCTGCAAGAATAAAGATAAGATGCATAGATCCAAAACATCCTCACTGCTCAACAATGGGAGGTCTGCAAGAATAAAGATAAGATGCATAGATCCAAAACATCCTCACTGCTCAACAATGGGAGGTCTGCAAGAATAAAGATAAGATGCATAGATCCAAAACATCCTCACTGCTCAACAATGGGAGGTCTGCAAGAATAAAGATAAGATGCATAGATCCAAAACATCCTCACTGCTCAACAATGGGAGGTCTGCAAGAATAAAGATAAGATGCATAGATCCAAAACATCCTCACTGCTCAACAATGGGAGGTCTGCAAGAATAAAGATAAGATGCATAGATCCAAAACATCCTCACTGCTCAACAATGGGAGGTCTGCAAGAATAAAGATAAGATGCATAGATCCAAAACATCCTCACTGCTCAACAATGGGAGGTCTGCAAGAATAAAGATAAGATGCATAGATCCAAAACATCCTCACTGCTCAACAATGGGAGGTCTGCAAGAATAAAGATAAGATGCATAGATCCAAAACATCCTCACTGCTCAACAATGGGAGGTCTGCAAGAATAAAGATAAGATGCATAGATCCAAAACATCCTCACTGCTCAACAATGGGAGGTCTGCAAGAATAAAGATAAGATGCATAGATCCAAAACATCCTCACTGCTCAACAATGGGAGGTCTGCAAGAATAAAGATAAGATGCATAGATCCAAAACATCCTCACTGCTCAACAATGGGAGGTCTGCAAGAATAAAGATAAGATGCATAGATCCAAAACATCCTCACTGCTCAACAATGGGAGGTCTGCAAGAATAAAGATAAGATGCATAGATCCAAAACATCCTCACTGCTCAACAATGGGAGGTCTGCAAGAATAAAGATAAGATGCATAGATCCAAAACATCCTCACTGCTCAACAATGGGAGGTCTGCAAGAATAAAGATAAGATGCATAGATCCAAAACATCCTCACTGCTCAACAATGGAGGTCTGCAAGAATAAAGATAAGATGCATAGATCCAAAACATCCTCACTGCTCAACAATGGGAGGTCTGCAGGAATAAAGATAAGATGCATAGATCCAAAACATCCTCACTGCTCAACAATGGGAGGTCTGCAAGAATAAAGATAAGATGCATAGATCCAAAACATCCTCACTGCTCAACAATGGGAGGTCTGCAAGAATAAAGATAAGATGCATAGATCCAAAACATCCTCACTGCTCAACAATGGGAGGTCTGCAAGAATAAAGATAAGATGCATAGATCCAAAACATCCTCACTGCTCAACAATGGGAGGTCTGCAAGAATAAAGATAAGATGCATAGATCCAAAACATCCTCACTGCTCAACAATGGGAGGTCTGCAAGAATAAAGATAAGATGCATAGATCCAAAACATCCTCACTGCTCAACAATGGGAGGTCTGCAAGAATAAAGATAAGATGCATAGATCCAAAACATCCTCACTGCTCAACAATGGGAGGTCTGCAAGAATAAAGATAAGATGCATAGATCCAAAACATCCTCACTGCTCAACAATGGGAGGTCTGCAAGAATAAAGATAAGATGCATAGATCCAAAACATCCTCACTGCTCAACAATGGGAGGTCTGCAAGAATAAAGATAAGATGCATAGATCCAAAACATCCTCACTGCTCAACAATGGGAGGTCTGCAAGAATAAAGATAAGATGCATAGATCCAAAACATCCTCACTGCTCAACAATGGGAGGTCTGCAAGAATAAAGATAAGATGCATAGATCCAAAACATCCTCACTGCTCAACAATGGGAGGTCTGCAAGAATAAAGATAAGATGCATAGATCCAAAACATCCTCACTGCTCAACAATGGGAGGTCTGCAAGAATAAAGATAAGATGCATAGATCCAAAACATCCTCACTGCTCAACAATGGGAGGTCTGCAAGAATAAAGATAAGATGCATAGATCCAAAACATCCTCACTGCTCAACAATGGGAGGTCTGCAAGAATAAAGATAAGATGCATAGATCCAAAACATCCTCACTGCTCAACAATGGGAGGTCTGCAAGAATAAAGATAAGATGCATAGATCCAAAACATCCTCACTGCTCAACAATGGGAGGTCTGCAAGAATAAAGATAAGATGCATAGATCCAAAACATCCTCACTGCTCAACAATGGGAGGTCTGCAAGAATAAAGATAAGATGCATAGATCCAAAACATCCTCACTGCTCAACAATGGGAGGTCTGCAAGAATAAAGATAAGATGCATAGATCCAAAACATCCTCACTGCTCAACAATGGGAGGTCTGCAAGAATAAAGATAAGATGCATAGATCCAAAACATCCTCACTGCTCAACAATGGGAGGTCTGCAAGAATAAAGATAAGATGCATAGATCCAAAACATCCTCACTGCTCAACAATGGGAGGTCTGCAAGAATAAAGATAAGATGCATAGATCCAAAACATCCTCACTGCTCAACAATGGGAGGTCTGCAAGAATAAAGATAAGATGCATAGATCCAAAACATCCTCACTGCTCAACAATGGGAGGTCTGCAAGAATAAAGATAAGATGCATAGATCCAAAACATCCTCACTGCTCAACAATGGGAGGTCTGCAAGAATAAAGATAAGATGCATAGATCCAAAACATCCTCACTGCTCAACAATGGGAGGTCTGCAAGAATAAAGATAAGATGCATAGATCCAAAACATCCTCACTGCTCAACAATGGGAGGTCTGCAAGAATAAAGATAAGATGCATAGATCCAAAACATCCTCACTGCTCAACAATGGGAGGTCTGCAAGAATAAAGATAAGATGCATAGATCCAAAACATCCTCACTGCTCAACAATGGGAGGTCTGCAAGAATAAAGATAAGATGCATAGATCCAAAACATCCTCACTGCTCAACAATGGGAGGTCTGCAAGAATAAAGATAAGATGCATAGATCCAAAACATCCTCACTGCTCAACAATGGGAGGTCTGCAAGAATAAAGATAAGATGCATAGATCCAAAACATCCTCACTGCTCAACAATGGGAGGTCTGCAAGAATAAAGATAAGATGCATAGATCCAAAACATCCTCACTGCTCAACAATGGGAGGTCTGCAAGAATAAAGATAAGATGCATAGATCCAAAACATCCTCACTGCTCAACAATGGGAGGTCTGCAAGAATAAAGATAAGATGCATAGATCCAAAACATCCTCACTGCTCAACAATGGGAGGTCTGCAAGAATAAAGATAAGATGCATAGATCCAAAACATCCTCACTGCTCAACAATGGGAGGTCTGCAAGAATAAAGATAAGATGCATAGATCCAAAACATCCTCACTGCTCAACAATGGGAGGTCTGCAAGAATAAAGATAAGATGCATAGATCCAAAACATCCTCACTGCTCAACAATGGGAGGTCTGCAAGAATAAAGATAAGATGCATAGATCCAAAACATCCTCACTGCTCAACAATGGGAGGTCTGCAAGAATAAAGATAAGATGCATAGATCCAAAACATCCTCACTGCTCAACAATGGGAGGTCTGCAAGAATAAAGATAAGATGCATAGATCCAAAACATCCTCACTGCTCAACAATGGGAGGTCTGCAAGAATAAAGATAAGATGCATAGATCCAAAACATCCTCACTGCTCAACAATGGGAGGTCTGCAAGAATAAAGATAAGATGCATAGATCCAAAACATCCTCACTGCTCAACAATGGGAGGTCTGCAAGAATAAAGATAAGATGCATAGATCCAAAACATCCTCACTGCTCAACAATGGGAGGTCTGCAAGAATAAAGATAAGATGCATAGATCCAAAACATCCTCACTGCTCAACAATGGGAGGTCTGCAAGAATAAAGATAAGATGCATAGATCCAAAACATCCTCACTGCTCAACAATGGGAGGTCTGCAAGAATAAAGATAAGATGCATAGATCCAAAACATCCTCACTGCTCAACAATGGGAGGTCTGCAAGAATAAAGATAAGATGCATAGATCCAAAACATCCTCACTGCTCAACAATGGGAGGTCTGCAAGAATAAAGATAAGATGCATAGATCCAAAACATCCTCACTGCTCAACAATGGGAGGTCTGCAAGAATAAAGATAAGATGCATAGATCCAAAACATCCTCACTGCTCAACAATGGGAGGTCTGCAAGAATAAAGATAAGATGCATAGATCCAAAACATCCTCACTGCTCAACAATGGGAGGTCTGCAAGAATAAAGATAAGATGCATAGATCCAAAACATCCTCACTGCTCAACAATGGGAGGTCTGCAAGAATAAAGATAAGATGCATAGATCCAAAACATCCTCACTGCTCAACAATGGGAGGTCTGCAAGAATAAAGATAAGATGCATAGATCCAAAACATCCTCACTGCTCAACAATGGGAGGTCTGCAAGAATAAAGATAAGATGCATAGATCCAAAACATCCTCACTGCTCAACAATGGGAGGTCTGCAAGAATAAAGATAAGATGCATAGATCCAAAACATCCTCACTGCTCAACAATGGGAGGTCTGCAAGAATAAAGATAAGATGCATAGATCCAAAACATCCTCACTGCTCAACAATGGGAGGTCTGCAAGAATAAAGATAAGATGCATAGATCCAAAACATCCTCACTGCTCAACAATGGGAGGTCTGCAAGAATAAAGATAAGATGCATAGATCCAAAACATCCTCACTGCTCAACAATGGGAGGTCTGCAAGAATAAAGATAAGATGCATAGATCCAAAACATCCTCACTGCTCAACAATGGGAGGTCTGCAAGAATAAAGATAAGATGCATAGATCCAAAACATCCTCACTGCTCAACAATGGGAGGTCTGCAAGAATAAAGATAAGATGCATAGATCCAAAACATCCTCACTGCTCAACAATGGGAGGTCTGCAAGAATAAAGATAAGATGCATAGATCCAAAACATCCTCACTGCTCAACAATGGGAGGTCTGCAAGAATAAAGATAAGATGCATAGATCCAAAACATCCTCACTGCTCAACAATGGGAGGTCTGCAAGAATAAAGATAAGATGCATAGATCCAAAACATCCTCACTGCTCAACAATGGGAGGTCTGCAAGAATAAAGATAAGATGCATAGATCCAAAACATCCTCACTGCTCAACAATGGGAGGTCTGCAAGAATAAAGATAAGATGCATAGATCCAAAACATCCTCACTGCTCAACAATGGGAGGTCTGCAAGAATAAAGATAAGATGCATAGATCCAAAACATCCTCACTGCTCAACAATGGGAGGTCTGCAAGAATAAAGATAAGATGCATAGATCCAAAACATCCTCACTGCTCAACAATGGGAGGTCTGCAAGAATAAAGATAAGATGCATAGATCCAAAACATCCTCACTGCTCAACAATGGGAGGTCTGCAAGAATAAAGATAAGATGCATAGATCCAAAACATCCTCACTGCTCAACAATGGGAGGTCTGCAAGAATAAAGATAAGATGCATAGATCCAAAACATCCTCACTGCTCAACAATGGGAGGTCTGCAAGAATAAAGATAAGATGCATAGATCCAAAACATCCTCACTGCTCAACAATGGGAGGTCTGCAAGAATAAAGATAAGATGCATAGATCCAAAACATCCTCACTGCTCAACAATGGGAGGTCTGCAAGAATAAAGATAAGATGCATAGATCCAAAACATCCTCACTGCTCAACAATGGGAGGTCTGCAAGAATAAAGATAAGATGCATAGATCCAAAACATCCTCACTGCTCAACAATGGGAGGTCTGCAAGAATAAAGATAAGATGCATAGATCCAAAACATCCTCACTGCTCAACAATGGGAGGTCTGCAAGAATAAAGATAAGATGCATAGATCCAAAACATCCTCACTGCTCAACAATGGGAGGTCTGCAAGAATAAAGATAAGATGCATAGATCCAAAACATCCTCACTGCTCAACAATGGGAGGTCTGCAAGAATAAAGATAAGATGCATAGATCCAAAACATCCTCACTGCTCAACAATGGGAGGTCTGCAAGAATAAAGATAAGATGCATAGATCCAAAACATCCTCACTGCTCAACAATGGGAGGTCTGCAAGAATAAAGATAAGATGCATAGATCCAAAACATCCTCACTGCTCAACAATGGGAGGTCTGCAAGAATAAAGATAAGATGCATAGATCCAAAACATCCTCACTGCTCAACAATGGGAGGTCTGCAAGAATAAAGATAAGATGCATAGATCCAAAACATCCTCACTGCTCAACAATGGGAGGTCTGCAAGAATAAAGATAAGATGCATAGATCCAAAACATCCTCACTGCTCAACAATGGGAGGTCTGCAAGAATAAAGATAAGATGCATAGATCCAAAACATCCTCACTGCTCAACAATGGGAGGTCTGCAAGAATAAAGATAAGATGCATAGATCCAAAACATCCTCACTGCTCAACAATGGGAGGTCTGCAAGAATAAAGATAAGATGCATAGATCCAAAACATCCTCACTGCTCAACAATGGGAGGTCTGCAAGAATAAAGATAAGATGCATAGATCCAAAACATCCTCACTGCTCAACAATGGGAGGTCTGCAAGAATAAAGATAAGATGCATAGATCCAAAACATCCTCACTGCTCAACAATGGGAGGTCTGCAAGAATAAAGATAAGATGCATAGATCCAAAACATCCTCACTGCTCAACAATGGGAGGTCTGCAAGAATAAAGATAAGATGCATAGATCCAAAACATCCTCACTGCTCAACAATGGGAGGTCTGCAAGAATAAAGATAAGATGCATAGATCCAAAACATCCTCACTGCTCAACAATGGGAGGTCTGCAAGAATAAAGATAAGATGCATAGATCCAAAACATCCTCACTGCTCAACAATGGGAGGTCTGCAAGAATAAAGATAAGATGCATAGATCCAAAACATCCTCACTGCTCAACAATGGGAGGTCTGCAAGAATAAAGATAAGATGCATAGATCCAAAACATCCTCACTGCTCAACAATGGGAGGTCTGCAAGAATAAAGATAAGATGCATAGATCCAAAACATCCTCACTGCTCAACAATGGGAGGTCTGCAAGAATAAAGATAAGATGCATAGATCCAAAACATCCTCACTGCTCAACAATGGGAGGTCTGCAAGAATAAAGATAAGATGCATAGATCCAAAACATCCTCACTGCTCAACAATGGGAGGTCTGCAAGAATAAAGATAAGATGCATAGATCCAAAACATCCTCACTGCTCAACAATGGGAGGTCTGCAAGAATAAAGATAAGATGCATAGATCCAAAACATCCTCACTGCTCAACAATGGGAGGTCTGCAAGAATAAAGATAAGATGCATAGATCCAAAACATCCTCACTGCTCAACAATGGGAGGTCTGCAAGAATAAAGATAAGATGCATAGATCCAAAACATCCTCACTGCTCAACAATGGGAGGTCTGCAAGAATAAAGATAAGATGCATAGATCCAAAACATCCTCACTGCTCAACAATGGGAGGTCTGCAAGAATAAAGATAAGATGCATAGATCCAAAACATCCTCACTGCTCAACAATGGGAGGTCTGCAAGAATAAAGATAAGATGCATAGATCCAAAACATCCTCACTGCTCAACAATGGGAGGTCTGCAAGAATAAAGATAAGATGCATAGATCCAAAACATCCTCACTGCTCAACAATGGGAGGTCTGCAAGAATAAAGATAAGATGCATAGATCCAAAACATCCTCACTGCTCAACAATGGGAGGTCTGCAAGAATAAAGATAAGATGCATAGATCCAAAACATCCTCACTGCTCAACAATGGGAGGTCTGCAAGAATAAAGATAAGATGCATAGATCCAAAACATCCTCACTGCTCAACAATGGGAGGTCTGCAAGAATAAAGATAAGATGCATAGATCCAAAACATCCTCACTGCTCAACAATGGGAGGTCTGCAAGAATAAAGATAAGATGCATAGATCCAAAACATCCTCACTGCTCAACAATGGGAGGTCTGCAAGAATAAAGATAAGATGCATAGATCCAAAACATCCTCAC
Source organism: Protopterus annectens (assembly GCF_019279795.1). NCBI lineage: Eukaryota > Metazoa > Chordata > Ceratodontiformes > Protopteridae > Protopterus > Protopterus annectens. The sequence goes on along the minus strand of NC_056746.1, from coordinate 1,235,738,225 downwards.
TGCTCAACAATGGGAGGTCTGCAAGAATAAAGATAAGATGCATAGATCCAAAACATCCTCACTGCTCAACAATGGGAGGTCTGCAAGAATAAAGATAAGATGCATAGATCCAAAACATCCTCACTGCTCAACAATGGGAGGTCTGCAAGAATAAAGATAAGATGCATAGATCCAAAACATCCTCACTGCTCAACAATGGGAGGTCTGCAAGAATAAAGATAAGATGCATAGATCCAAAACATCCTCACTGCTCAACAATGGGAGGTCTGCAAGAATAAAGATAAGATGCATAGATCCAAAACATCCTCACTGCTCAACAATGGGAGGTCTGCAAGAATAAAGATAAGATGCATAGATCCAAAACATCCTCACTGCTCAACAATGGGAGGTCTGCAAGAATAAAGATAAGATGCATAGATCCAAAACATCCTCACTGCTCAACAATGGGAGGTCTGCAAGAATAAAGATAAGATGCATAGATCCAAAACATCCTCACTGCTCAACAATGGGAGGTCTGCAAGAATAAAGATAAGATGCATAGATCCAAAACATCCTCACTGCTCAACAATGGGAGGTCTGCAAGAATAAAGATAAGATGCATAGATCCAAAACATCCTCACTGCTCAACAATGGGAGGTCTGCAAGAATAAAGATAAGATGCATAGATCCAAAACATCCTCACTGCTCAACAATGGGAGGTCTGCAAGAATAAAGATAAGATGCATAGATCCAAAACATCCTCACTGCTCAACAATGGGAGGTCTGCAAGAATAAAGATAAGATGCATAGATCCAAAACATCCTCACTGCTCAACAATGGGAGGTCTGCAAGAATAAAGATAAGATGCATAGATCCAAAACATCCTCACTGCTCAACAATGGGAGGTCTGCAAGAATAAAGATAAGATGCATAGATCCAAAACATCCTCACTGCTCAACAATGGGAGGTCTGCAAGAATAAAGATAAGATGCATAGATCCAAAACATCCTCACTGCTCAACAATGGGAGGTCTGCAAGAATAAAGATAAGATGCATAGATCCAAAACATCCTCACTGCTCAACAATGGGAGGTCTGCAAGAATAAAGATAAGATGCATAGATCCAAAACATCCTCACTGCTCAACAATGGGAGGTCTGCAAGAATAAAGATAAGATGCATAGATCCAAAACATCCTCACTGCTCAACAATGGGAGGTCTGCAAGAATAAAGATAAGATGCATAGATCCAAAACATCCTCACTGCTCAACAATGGGAGGTCTGCAAGAATAAAGATAAGATGCATAGATCCAAAACATCCTCACTGCTCAACAATGGGAGGTCTGCAAGAATAAAGATAAGATGCATAGATCCAAAACATCCTCACTGCTCAACAATGGGAGGTCTGCAAGAATAAAGATAAGATGCATAGATCCAAAACATCCTCACTGCTCAACAATGGGAGGTCTGCAAGAATAAAGATAAGATGCATAGATCCAAAACATCCT
>NC_056746.1:1235525271-1235627772 GCF_019279795.1 Protopterus annectens | reverse complement strand
ATGGGGGGTCTGCAAGAATAAAGAAAAGATGCATAGCTCCAAAACATCCACACTGCTCCACAATGGGGGGCTGCAAGAATAAAGATAAAGATAAAAAATCCTCACTCTCAACAATAGGGCTGCAAGAAAAAGATGATGAAAAAACCCATCTCCCAAAGGGGGGTCTGCAAATAAAGATAAGATCAAAAAAACATCCTCACTTAACAATGGGGGGCTGCAAAAAAAAATAAATGCATAAACCAAAACATCCTCCAACAATGGGAGGTCTCAAAAATAAAGATAAGATCAAGATCCAAAAATCCTCACAGCTCACCAATGGGAGGTCTGCAAAAAAAAAAAATAAAACCTCACTGCTCAACGGGGGGTCTGCAAAATAAAGATAAGATGTATAGATCGAAAACATCCTCACTTCTCAACAATGGGATGTCTGAAAGAATAAAGATTATAGATCCCAAACATCTCACTGCTCAACAAAAGGGGTTCAAGAATAAAGTAAGATGCTAGATCCAAAAACCCCCTCTCCCAATTGGAGGTCTGCAAAAATAAAGGTAAGATGCATAGATCAAAACATCCTCACTGCTCAACAATGGGAGGTCTCGAGGAATAAAGATATGATGTATAGATCCAAAATCTCCTCACTGCTCAACAATGGGAGGTCTGCAAAAATAAAGGTAAGATGCATTGATCCAAAACATCCTCACTGCTCAACAATGGGAGGTCTGCAAGAATAAAGATAAGATGCATAGATCCAAAACATCCCCACTGCTCAACAATGGAGGTCTGCAAGAATAAAGATAAGATGCATAGATCCAAAACATCCTCACTGCTCAACAATGGGAGGTCTGCAAAAATAAAGATAAGATGCATAGATCCAAAACATCCTCACTGCCCTGGGGGGTCTGCAAAAATAAAAATAAAAGATAATCCAAAATGCTCCCAATGGGAGGTCTGAAAAAAATAAAAATAAGATACAGAGATCAAAGACATCCTCACTGCTCAACAATGGAAGGTCTGCAAGAATAAAGATAAGATGTATAGATCCAAAACATTCTCACTGCTCAACAATGGGAGGTCTGCAAAAATAAAGATAAGATGCATAGATCCAAAACATCCTCACTGCTCAACAATGGGAGGTCTGCAAAAATAAAGATAAGATGCATAGATCCAAAACATCCTCACTGCTCAACAATGGGAGGTCTGCAAGAACAAAGTTAAGATGCATAGATCCAACTGCTCAACAATGGGGGGGGAACAAAGTTAAGATGCATAGATCAAATACATCCTCACTGCTCAACAAGGGAGGTCTACAAGAACAAAGTTAAGATGCATAGATCCAAAACATCCCCACTGCTCACCAATGGTAGGTCTGTAAGAATATAGATAAGATGCATAGATCCAAAACATCCTCACTGCTCAACAATGGAAGGTCTGCCAGAATAAAGATAAGCTCGATAGATCCAAAACATTCTCACTGCTCAACAATGGGAGGTCTGCAAGAATAAAGATAACATGCATAGATCAAAAACATCCTCACAGCTCAACAATGGGAGGTCTGTAAAAATAAAGATAAGATGCATAGATCCAAAACATCCCTACCGCTCAACAAATGGTGCAGGTCTGCAACAATAGAGATAAGATGCATATATCCAAAACATCCTCACTTCTCAACAATGGGTGGTCTCTAGGAATAAAGATAAGATGCATAGATCCAAAACATCCACACTGCTCAACAATGTGCAGCCTGCAATAATAAAGATAAGACGCATAGATCCAAACATACGCACTGCTCAACAGTGGGAGGTCTGCAAGAATAAAAATAAGATGCATAGATCCAAAACATCCTCACTGCTCAACAATGGGAGGTCTGCAAAAATAAAGATAAGATGCAAGTCAAAAATCCACTCTCAAAATGGGAGGTGAAGAAAAACAATCAAAAGATCCTCCACTGCTCAAAATGGGAGGTCTGCAAACATAACATGAACAAAAGTAAAGGAGGTCAAGATCAAATCATAGATCCAAAACATCCTCACTTCTCAACAATGGGAGGTCTGAAAGAATAAAGATAAGATGTATAGATCCAGAACATCATCACTGCTCAACAAATGGAGGTGTGCAAAAAAATTCATGTCCCAAAAATTCCCGCCCAAAAAAGGGGTAAGAATAAAATAAAAGCAAAAAAAAAATCCTACTCTCCAATGGAGGTCTGCAAGAATAAAGAAAAATCAAAACCAAAACACCCTTTCTCAAAAAGGGGGGTCTGAAGAATAAAATGTGCAAAAAAAAATTTACTGCTCAAAAATGGGGGTCAAAAAAAATAAGATCATAAACCAAAAAATTCAAAAAGGGGGGAAAATAAAAAAGATCAAATCCCAAAAAAACCCCCGCCAAAAGGGAGGTCTGCAAAAATAAAAATAAATGAAAATCCAAAAATTATGCTAACAATATTTCAAAATGAAAAATTTAAGATAAAAATCCTATCCAACAAAAGGCTCAAAAAAGAAAAAAAGCAAGTAAAAATTATGTCAAAATATCAAAAAAGAAAAAAAGCAAGATAAAAATTTCCCCCTGTCAAAATATCTCAAAATAAAAATAAGATAAAAAAATCCTATCAAAATTCTGCAAAAAAAAAGATGCAAATTTAAAAAATTTTTTGTCAAAATACTGCAAAATAAAAAAAAAGATCCCAAAAACCCCCCCCAAAAAACAAGAAAAAATAAAGATAGATCCAAAAATCCCACTCTCAAAAATGGGATTTAAAATTTAAAAAAGATAAGATCAAAAATCCCACTCTCAAAAATGGGATTTTAGGTAAAAATAAAGATAAATAAAAATCCCACTCTCAACAATGGGGGCTGCAAAAAAAAAGATATAGATCCAAAAATCCTCACTGCTCAACAATGGGAGGTCTGCAAAAAAAAAAAAAAAAAAACCTTTTAAAAACAATGGGGGAAAAAAAAATAAAGATAGATCCAAAAACCCACTCTCAACAATGGGAACTGCGAATAAAGATAAGATGCATAGATCCAAAACTCCCACTGCTCAACAAGGGGGGTCTAAAAAAAAAACATAGATCCAAAAATTGTCAAAATGGGGGTTCAAAATAAAAAAGAGCTCAAAACATCCTCACTGCCAACAAGGGGGGGGCTGCAAAATAAAATAAATTTAAAAAATCCCCACCCAACAATGGGAGGGAGGAATAAAAATAAGATGTTTCAAAACATTTTAAAAAGGGGGGTCTGCAAAATAAAGATAAAATGCATAGATCCAAAACATCCGCACTGCTCAACAATGGGGGTCTGCAAAAAAAAAAAAGATCAAATCCAAAAAATCCCCACTGAAAATGGGGGGGTTAAGAAAAAAAAAAAAAACCCTCCTTTGCTCAACAAAGGGGGGTCTGCAAAATAAAGATAAGATGCATAGATCCAAACCTCCCAAGGGTCAAAAGGGAGGTTTTCAAGAAAAAAAAAATCTAATCCAAAAATTCCCGCCAAAAGGGAGGTCTGCAAAATAAAAATAAATGAAAATCCAAAAATTCATGTCAAAATATCCAAATAAAGTAAGAAAGATAAAAACCCCCCTTCCAAAATACTGCAAAAAATAAAAATTGCAAGAAAAAACAAACCCCCTGTCAAAATATCTAAAATGAAAAAAAGCAAGATAAAAATTCCCCTGTCAACAAAACTGCAAAAAAGAAAAAAAGCAAGAAAAAATTTTTCCCGGGGGGGCCAAAAAATGAGGCCCCCTTTTGGGGGTTTAATAAAGATAAGATACATAGATCCAAAACATCCTCACTGCTCAACAATGGGAGGTCTGCAAAAATAAAGGTAAGATGCATAGATCCAAAACATCCTCACTGCTCAACAATGGGTGGTCTGCAACAATAAAGATCAGATGCATAGATCCACAACATCCGCACTGCTCAAAAGTGGGAGGTCTGCAAGATTAAAGATAAGATACATAGATCAAAAACATCTTTTGCTCAAAATGGAGGGCTGCAGAATAAAGATAAGTGCATAGATCCCAAAAAATCTTTCTGCTCAACAATGGGGGTCTCAAATAAAGATAAGATGCATAGATAAAAACCCACTCTCAACAAGGGATCTGCTAAAATAAGATGCATAGACCAAAACATCCTCACTGCCCCTGTGAGGTCTGCAAGAATAAAGGTAAGATACATAGATCAAAAACCTCATCACTGCCCCAAAAAGGTCTGCAAGAAAAAAATAAGATGCATAAACCAAACATCCTCACTGCCCAAAAATGGGAGGTCTGCAAAATAAATAAATCATAGATCCCAAAATTCACTCTAACAAGGGGGTCTGCAAATAAAATAAGATGATAGATCCAAAACATTTTTTGTAAAATGGGGGGGTTAAAAAAAGTTAAAATCAAATCCAAAACATTACTGCCAAAAGGGAGGTTCAAAAAAAATTAAAAAATGTCCAAAAATATCCCCAGTAAAATAAAATCTGCAAAATAAAAATAAATGAAAATCCAAAAATTTTTGTCAAAAGGGGCTCAAAATAAAGTAAGAAAGATAAAACATCCACCCCAAAAAAAAAGGGAAAATAAATAAGATCCCAAAAAACCCCCACTGCTTAACAATGGGAGGTCTGCAAGAATAAACATAAGATGATAATCCAAAACATTCACTGCTAAACAATGGGGGGTCTCAAAATAAAGTAAGATGCATAGATAAAAAAACTCTCAACAATGGGGAAAAAATAAGATCATATATCCAAAATATCCTCACTGCTCAACAAGGGAGGTCTAAAAGAATAAAGATAAGATGCATAGATCCAAAACATCATCACTGCTCAACAAAGGGATCTGCAAAAAAAAAATAAGATGCAAACCAAACCCCCCAACAAGGGGGTTAAGAAAAAATAATCATGCATAGATTCAAAACCCCTGCCAAAAGGGGGGGGGTGCAAAAATAAAAATAAATGAAAATCCAAAAAATTCATGTCAAAATATCTCAAAATAAAATAAGATAAGATCCAAAAATCCCACTCTCAAAAATGGGACTGAAGTAAAAATAAAGCAAGTCCAAAAACCCCCTCCAATATTTTAGGTAAAAAAAGAATAGATCCAAAAATCCCCCTCAAAAATGGGATCTGCAAGAAAAATTGCATTGATCCAAAACACCCTCACTGCTCAACAATGGGAGGATGGCAAGAATAAAGATAAGATGCATTGATCCAAAACCCCCCTCAAAATGGGATTAAAATAAAAAAAAAATAAAAAACCTTTCCCCGAAAATGGGGGGGTAAAAAAGAAAAATCAAAAAAACATCCTACCTTTGGGGAAAAAAAAAAAACAAACCAAAAAAATTCCAAAAAAAGGGAAAAAGAAAAAGATGCATAGATCCAAACATCCTCACTGCCAAAAATGGGAGGGCTGCAAAATAAAATAACCAAAAAAAACCCCTCTAAAAGGAGGTCTGCAAGAAAAAAGATAAGATGATAGATTTAAAAATTTTCACTCAAAAGGGGTCTGCAAAATAAAGATAAAACATAGACAAAAATCCCCATGAAAGGGGGGTCTGCAAGAAAAAGATAAAATCAAATCCAAAAAACCCCCAAAATATATTAGATAAAAAAGTCAAGAAAAAACCTCATGTCAACAAGGGATCTCAAAAAAAAAAAGAATAAAATTATGTCAAAAACTGCAAAAAAATGAGCTGAAAAAATTTCCCCCCAAAATAGGGCTCAAATAAAAATTTCAAGATAAAAAATTCCCCCTGTCAAAATACTGCAGGGAAAAAAGATAAGAGATAAAAAAAAAAATCCCACTCTCAAAAATGGGATCCAAAAAAAAAAAATCATTCCCAAAAAACCCATCCAACAATGGGGGGTCTGCAAAAATAAAAAAGAAAAAGATCCAAAAATCCCCATGCTCAAAATGGAGGTCTGCAGAATAAAGATAAGATGCATAGATCCAAAACATCCCTCTCAACAAAGGGAATTTTGCAAAATAAAGATAAGATGCATAGCCAAAAAACCCCTGTCAACAATGGGAATTTTGCAAAAAAAAAAGATAGATCCAAAAAACCCCCCCTTCCCAAAAAGGGGGCCAAAATAAAGAAAGATCAAATCCAAAAATTAGCTCAAAATGGGGGTTTCAAGAAAAAATAAATGCAACAAAAATTCCCGCCAAAAAAAGGTTTCAAAAAAAATAAAAGCAAGATAAAAAATCATGCTAAAAATTCTGCAAAAAAGAAATGAAAATAAAACATTTTCTGTCAAAAATCCAAAAAAAAAGAATAGATCCCAAAAAACCAAAAAAGGGGGGAAAAAAAAAAAAAAATCATGAAAAACCCTCTCAAAATGGGAGGTCTAAAAATAAAGATAAATGATAAAACCAAAACTTCCTCCAAAATGGGATTTGCAAGAATAAAGATAAGATGCATTGATCCAAAACATCCCCTCTGCTCAACAAGGGGGGGTCAAGAAAAATAAAACATGTCCCAAAAATCCTAGTAAAATGGGATCTGCAAAAAAAAGATAAATGCAAGAAAAAACCCCCCCTCAAAATATCTCAAAATGATATTGCAAGAAAAACATCCCACTCTCAACAATAGTCTGCAAAAAAGATAAGTGCATAGATCAAAACATCCTCACTCTAACAATGGGAGGTTAAAAAAGGGAAAAAAGTTTAAAAATCCCCTCCCACCCAAAAAGGGGGCTGCAAGAAAAAATAAAGATAGATCCAAAACCCCTGAAAAAATGGGAAAGGGCTGCAAAAATAAAAAAAAAAAAACCCCCCCCTCCCAAAGGGGGCCAAAAAAAAAAAACCAAAAAACCCCCCCCCCATAAATGGGGCCAAAAAAAATTAAATGAAATTTAAACACCCCACTGCTCAACAAGGGGGGAAAAAATAAAGATAAAATAAAAAAAATTCATGTAAAAAAGGGGGGGAAAAAAAAAATCTAGTCAAAATTAGGGTCAAAATAAATTTTCAAGAAAAATTCATGTCCCAAAAATTCCCGAAAAATGGGAATCGAAGGGAAAAAAAAATCAAGATCCAAAAATCCTCACTGTTCAACAATGGGAGGGAAAAAAAGAAAAAAATTTAAAAATCCTTTGCTCAACAATGGGAGGAAAATAAAGATAAGATGCATAGATAAAATCCTCACTCTAAAAAGGGAGGGCTCAAGAATAAAGATAAGTGATAGATCCAAAAAAATCCTCACTCTCAACAGTGGGAGGTCTGCAAGAATAAAAGTAAGTGCATAACCAAACATCCTCACTGCCAAAAATGGGAGGTCTGCAAAAAAAATAAATCATAGATCCCAAAACCTCACCCCAAAAAGGGGTCTGCAAGAATAAAATAAATGATAATTAAAACTCATGCTCAAAATGGGAGGTCTGAAATAAAGATAAGATACATAGATCCAAAACATTCATGCTAACAATGGGGGGCTGCAAAAATAAAGATAAGATGCAAACCAAAAATCCCACTGCTCAACAATGGGAATTTTGCAAGAATAAAATAAATGCATAGATCCCAAAAAATCCTCACCCCAAAAGGGGGGGTTTAAAATAAACATAGATCCAAAACATCCTCATGCTCAACAAGGGAAATTAAAAAAAAAATTTATAAAAAACCTCCTCACTGAAAATGGGGGAAAAAAAAATTTTAAAAAATTTTTAACAAATCTCAAAATGGGGGGAAAAAAAAAAATTAAATTTAAAAAAATCTAAAATATGTTTTAAAAAAATTAAAAATAAAAAAAAACCCCAAAAGTTTAAATTAAAAAAAAAAAAAGATAAACATCTCACTGCTCAACAATGGGAGGTCTGCAAGAAAAAAATAAGATGCAAAATCCCAAAAACCCCACTGCTCAACAAGGGGAAAAACCCAAAAAAAAAATGAGCTAGATAAAACATCCCCTCTCAACAAGGGGGGTCTGAAAAATAAAGATAAGATACATAGATCAAAAACATCCTCACTGCTCAACAAAGGGAGGTCTGCAAAAAAATAAAAAATAAAAACCCAAAACCCCTTTCTCAACAATGGGAGGTCTCAAGAATAAAGATAAGTCATAACCCAAAAATCCTCATCTCAACAATGGAGGTCTGCAAGAATAAAAAAGATCATAGACCAAAAATCCTCATTTCCCAAAAAAGGGGGGGGAAAAAAAAGAATGCGATCCCCCCTCACGCTCAACAATGGGAGGCGAAAAAAAAAAGATCATAACAAACCCTCCTCATGCCAAAAATGGGGGTTGCAAAATAAAAAAAATGCATAGATCAAACACCTCACGCTCAACAATGGGAGGCTGAAAAAAAAAGATAAGATGCATAGATCCAAAACCCCCCCAAAAAAGGGGGTTAAAATAAAATAAAGATAGATCCAAAAATCCTCACTGCTAAAATGGGGGGTTAAAATAAAAATAAGATCAAAAAAACTCCCATGCTCAAAATATTTGAGAAAAAAAAAATCTAGTCCCAAAAATTTTTCTCAAAATGGGGGGGCAAAAAAAATCATGTCAAAATTTCCCCTCTCAAAATGGATTTCAAGAAAAAATAAATGCTAACAAAAATTTACCAAAATTAAATTAAAAATTAAAAAGCAAATAAAAAACCCCCTTAAAAGGGTCTGCAAAAAAATAAATGAAGTCCAAAATAAACCCCAAAAAGGGGGGGTCCAAAATAAAAAAAAATTTTTAAAAATTAGTCAAAATATTCAAGAAAAAAAAAAAAAGTTCCAAAATTCCCACCAAAATACTGCAAAAAAAAAATGCAAGAAAAAAACCTCATGTCAACAAGGGCTGCAAAAAAGAAAAAAAGAAGAAAAAACATGTCAAAATACTGCAAAATGATAAATGCAAAAAAAATCCTATCCAAAATTCTCAAAAAAAAATTTCAAGATAAAAATTCCCCCTGTCAAAAATATCTCAAATGAAAATTTCAAGAAAAACATTTTCTGTCAAAAATCTCAGAAAAGAAAGTGCAAGAAAAAATATGTCAACAAAACTGCAAAAAAAAAGTGCATAATAAAACATTCCCCCTGTCAACAAACCCCCAAAAAAAAGGCAAAATAAAAAATTTATCTAACAATAGGTCCAAAAAAAATAAAAAAAGATCCCAAATCCCACTCCAACAAGGGGGTTCAAAATAAAAAAAAAAAAAAACCTCACTGCTCAACAATGGGAGGTTTCAAAAAAATAAATGATTAAAAAATTTTCCCCAAATTCCAAAAAAATAAAAAAAAAAAAACCCAAAAAAAAAAGGGAAATTAAAAAAAAAAAAAAAAACAAAAACCTCAGCCGGGGAAAAAAAATAAAAAAACCCAAAATCCCCCAAAAATGGGGTTTAAAAAAAGAAAAATCAAACCAAAAAACCCCCCCAAAAAAAGCGAAAAATAAAAAAAAACCCCCTCCGAAAAGGGGGGAAAAAAAAAAAATATAAAAAACCCTTTAAAAAGGGGGGCAAGAAAAAATAAAATTTGATCCAAAACATCCTCACTCCAAAAGGTTCGAAAAAAAAAAAAAAAAACCCCTTCCCAAAGAGGGGAAAAAAAAAAGTTGGAAAAAAAAAAACCCCCCCCAAAAAAAAAAAAATAAAGAAAATCCCAAAAACCCCACCCAAAAAAGGGGTAAAAAAAGGAAAAAAAACCCCCTCCAATGGGAAAGGGGGGTAAAAAAAGAAAATCCCAAAATTACCCCAAAAAAACCGGAAAAAAAGAAAAAAAAATTTTTCCGGGGGAAAAAAAAAAAAGAAAAAAAAAAACCCACCAAAAAATTTTTAGGTAAAATAAAAAATCCAAAAAACCCCCGCAAAATGGGGTATTTCAAGATAAAAAACCCCAAAAAAGCTCAAAATGGGGGGTTTCAAATAAAAAATCTAGTCAAAAAATCCCCCGCCAAAATGGGGGGTCACAAAATAAAAAAAGTGCAAGTTTTAAAAACCTCATTCAACAAGGGATCTCAAAATAAAGTGAGATAAAAAAATTATCTAAAAAAGGGGGCCAAGAAAAAAAAAAGGGGTAGATCCCAAAAAACCCCCCTCAATGGGAAATTTAAAAAAAAATAAATGATAGATCCCAAAATCCCAAAATCTCAAAAATGGGAGGTTCGAAAAAAAAAAAACCAAACACCTCACTGCCAACAATGGGAGGTCTGCAGAATAAAAAAATGTAGCCCAAAATATTTCTCAACAATGGGAGGGGTTTTAAAAAAAGTCTTCAAAAAACCTCACTGCTAACAATGGATCTCAGGGTAAAGGTAAGATGCATTGATCCACAACATCTGCACTGCTCAACAGTGGGAGCTCTGCAAGAATAAAATAAATCAAATCAAAAAATCCTCACCCCAACAATGGGAGGTCCAAAAATAAAGAAAATCATAGTCCAAAACTCCTCATGCTCAAAAGAAAGGTTTCAAGAAAAAAAAATCATGTCCCAAAAATTCCCGCCAAAAAAAGGTTTCAAATAAAAATCATGTTAAAACATTTGTAACTGGGGGGGTTAAAAAATAAAAATAAGATAAATCCCAAAAACCCCCCTGTAACTGGGAGGTAAAAATAAAGAAGATCAAATCCAAAAATTACCCCAAAATAAAACCAAAAAAATAAAATCAAATCCAAAATTTTTCCCTGAAAAGGGGGGGGAAAAATAAAGATGATCAAAATCCAAAACATTTTGCTCAAAATAATTAGAAAAAAGATAAATCTAGCCCAAAAAACCCCCGCCAAAAGGGATATTAAAATAAAAAAATCATGTCAAAAATTAGCTCAAAATAGGCTAAGAATAAAAAAATCTAACCAAAAATTAGCTCAAAAAAAGGTTCAAGAAAAAATAAAAGCAAAACAAAAAAATCAGAAAAATGGGGTTTTCAAAAAAAAAATCATGTCAAAAATTACTGCAAAAGGGAAGGTTTCAAAAATAAAGAAAATGATAAATCAAAAATTAGTAAAATGGGAGGTCCAAAAAAATTAAATGCAAATAAACTCCCCCCAAAAATGGGGGGCCCAAAAAAAAAAATTCATGTCAAAAAACCCCAAAAAATGGAGGCTGCAAAAATAAAAAAAATGAAATCCAAAAAATTTTTGCTAAAAAAATTCCCCTAAAATAAGTGCAAGAAAAACACCCCCTGTCAAAATATCTCAAAAAAGAAAAAAAGCAAGAAAAAAAATTTAAGTAAAAAATCTCAGAATAAAGAAAAAAAGCAAGAAAAAATCCTCATGTCAACAAGGGATCTCAAAATAAAAAGTCAAATAAAAATCCTATCCAACGGGGCTCAAAATAAAAATTTCAAGTAAAAATCCTATCCAACATATCTCAAAAAAGAAAAAAGCAAGATAAAAATCCTATCCAACATAAAAACTCAAAATGATTGCAAGATAAAAAATCCTATCAAACATGGGGGGTCAAAATAAAAAGGGGTTTAAAATTCATGTCAAAATATCTCAAAAAAAAAAGTGCAAGAAAAAAACCCCATGCCAAAAAAATCTCAAAATAAAAAATTCAAGATAAAAAATCATGTAAAATACGTAAAGAAAGTGAAGATAAAAATTTCAAGTCAAAATTTTAAAATAAGTGCAAAAAAAAACCCCTGTCAAAATATCTCAAAATGAAAGGTGCAAGATAAAAATCCTATTAAAAAATCTCAGAATAAAGAAAATCAAGATAAAACATTCCCCCTGTCAACAAATCTAAAATAAAGGGGAGATAAAAAAATTATTCTAACTACTGCAAAAAAGAAAAAAAGCAAATAAAAATCCTATCCAAAAAAAAGGTCCAAGGAAAAAAGAAAATGATAGATCAAAAATCCCACTCTCAAAAAGGGGGTTGAAAAAAAAGATAAACCAAAATCCCACTTCCCCAAAGGGGGGAAAAAAAAAAAAAAAATAAGTCCAAAAATCCCACTCCCCAACAAAGGGGTTCGAAAAATAAAATAGATCAAAACATCCTATGCTCAAAATGGGATCTCAAATAAAGATAAGAGCATAGATCCAAACATTTTTTGCTAACAATGGGGGGTCCAAAATAAGATAAGATCAAATCCAAAACCCCCCAAAAAGGGGGTTTTGCAAGAATAAAATAAATGCATAGAAAAACATCCTCACTGCTCAACAAAGGGAAATTAAAAAAAGAAATAAAAAGAAAAAACCCCATGCACAACAATGGGAGTTCTGCAAGAATAAATATATCATGCATATAGATCAACACACAGCCTCACTGCTCAGCAATGGGAGGTGTGCAGGAAGAAAGATAAGATGTATAGATCCAAAACATCCTGACTGCTGAACAATGGGAGGTCTGCAGAGGAATAAAGAATGAATGCATAGATCCAAAACCTCCTCACTGCTCAACAATCACGAGGTCTGCAAGAATAAAGATAAGATGCATAGATCCAAAAATATCCTCCATATAACAAGCTAGGAGATGCATAAGAATAAAATAGATACATAGATCCAAAGTATACTCACTGCTCAACAATAGGATGTCTCTACAAGAATAAAGATAAGATGCATATAGATCCAAAACATCCTCACTGCTTAATGTCAGTCTGCAGAATAAGATAAGATGCATAGATCCTAAATCATCACACTGCTCAACAATGGGAGGTCTGCAGAATAAAAAAGATAAAAGATTACATAGATCCAAAACATCCTCATTTCTCCTTAATACTTGGGTCTGCAGAATAAAAAGACCATAGATCACAAACATCCTCACTGCTCAACAAAGGGAGGTTTGCAAGAATAAAGATAAGATGCATAGATCCAAAACATCCTCACTGCTCAATAATGGGAGGTCTGCAGGAATAAAGATAAGATACATAGATACAAACCATCCTCATTGCTCAACAATGGGAGGTATACAGAATAAAAAGATATAACATGCGGAATCAAAAACATCCTCACTGCTCAACAATGGGAGGTCTGCAGGAATAAAGATAAGATGTATAGATCCAAAACATCCTCACTGCTGAACAATGGGAGGTATGCAAAAATAAAGGTAAGATTCATAGATCCAAAACATCCTCACTGCTCAACAATGGGAGGTCTGCAGCAATAAAGATAAGATGCATAGATTAAAAACATCCTCACTGCTCAACAATGGGAGGACTGCAAGAATAAAAATAAGATGCACAGATCCAAAACATCTTCACTGCTCAACTAATGGGAGGTCTGCAAGAATAAAGATAAGATGCATAGATCCAAAACATCCTCACTGCTCAACAATGGGAGGTCTGCAAAAATAAAGATAAGATACATAGATCCAAAACATCCTCACTGCTCAACAATGGAAGGTCTGCAAGAATAAAGATAAGATGCATAGGACCAAAACCTCCTCATAGCTCAACAAAGGGAGGTCTGCAAGAATAAAGATATGAATCATAGATCCAAAACATCCTTACTGTTCAACAATGGGAGGTCTGCAAGAATAAAGATTGCTTGTAACCATGCAGTAGATCCAAAACATCCTCATTGTTGCTCAACAATTGGAGGTCTGCAAGTATAAATATAAGATACATAGATCTAAATCATCCTCACTGCTTAACAATGGGAGGTCTGCAGGAATAAAGATAAGATGCTTAGATCTAAAGCTTATCACACTGCTCTGCTTAACATAATGGGTGGTCTGCAGGAATAAAAATAGAGAAGATGCATAGATCCAAAACACATCCACACTGCACTGCTCAACAATGGGAGGTCTGAAAGAATAAAGATAAGATACATAGATCTAAATCATCCTCACTGCTCAACAATGGGAGGTCTGCAAAAATAAAGATAAGATGCATAGATCCATAACATCCTCACTGCTCAACAATGGGAGGTCTGCAAGAATAAAGATAAGATACATAGATCCAAAACATCCTCACTGCTCAACAATGGGAGGTCTGCAAGAATAAAGATAAGATGCATAGATCCAAAACATCCTCACTGCTCAACAATGGGAGGTCTGCAAGAATAAAGATAAGATGCATAATTCCAATACATCCTCACTGGTCAACAATGGGAGGTCTGCAAAAATAAAGATAACATACATAGATCCAAAATATCCTCACTCCTTAACAATAGGAGGTCTGCAAGAATGAACATAAGATGCATAGATCCAAAACATCTTCAATGCTCAATAATGGTAGGTCTGCATGAATAAAGATAAGATGCATAGATCCAAAACATCTTCACTGCTTAACAATGGGATATCTGCAGGAATAAAGATAAGATAGATCAAGAATCCAAAACATCTTCACTGCTTAACAATGGGATATCTGCAAGAATAAATATAAGATGCATAGATCTAAAACATCCTCACTGCTCAACAATGGGAGGTCTGCAAGAATAAAGACAAGGTACATAGATCCAAAACATCCTCACTGCTCAACAATGAAAGGTCTGCAAGAAGAAAAATAAGATGCATTGATCCAAACCATCCTCACTGCACAACAATGGGAGGTCTGCAATAATAAATTTAACATGCATAGATTCAACACACCCTCACTGCTCAACAATGGGAGGTCTGCAGGAATAAAGATAAGATGTATAAATCTAAAACATTTTCACTGCTCAACAATGGGAGGTCTGCAAAATAAAGATAAGATACATAGATCCAAAATATCCTCACTGCTCAATAACGGGAGGTCTGCAAGAATAAAGATAAGATGCATCGATCCAAAACATCTTCACTGCTCAACTATGGGATATCTGCAGAAATAAAGATAAGATGCATAGATGCAAAACATACCCACTGCTCAACAATGGGATATCTGCAAGAGTAAAGATAAGATGCATAGATCCAAAACCTCCTCACTGCTCAAAAATGGGAGGTCTGCAAGAATAAAGATAAGATGCATAGACTCAAAACATCCTCACTGCTCAACAATGGGAGGTCTACAAGAATAAAGATAAGATGCATAGATCTAAAATATCCTCACTACTCAACAGTGAGAATTCTGCAAGAATAAAGATGAGATGCATAGATCCAAAACATCCTCACTGCTAAACAGTGGAAGGTCTGCAAGAATAAAGACAAGGTGCATAGATCCAAAACATCCTCACTGCTCAACAATGGGAGGTCTGCAAGAAGAAAAATAAGATGCATAGATCCAAACCATCCTCACTGCACTACAATGGGAGGTCTGCAAGAATAAATATATCATGCATAGATTCAACACAGCCTCACTGCTCAACAATGAGAGGTCTGCAAAAATAAAGATAAGATGCATAGATCCAAAACCTCCTCAGTGCTCAAAAATGGGAGGTTTGCAAGAATAAAGATAAGATGCATAGATCCAAAACATCCTCACTGCTCAACAATGGGAGGTCTGCAAGAGTAAAGATAAGATGCATAGATCCAAAACATCCTCACAGCTCAACAATGGGATTTCTGCAGGAATAAAGATAAGATGCATAGATCCAAAACATCCCCGCTGCTCAACAATGGGATATCTGCAAGAGTAAAGATGAGTTGCATAGATCCAAAACATCCTCACTGCTCAACAATGGGAAGTCTGCAAGAATAAAGATAAGCTGCATAGACTCAAAACATCCTCACTGCTCAACAATGGGAGGTCTACAAGAGTAAAGATAAGATGCATAGATTTAAAATATCCTCACTACTCAACAGTGAGAAGTCTGCAAGAATAAAGATAAGATGCATAGATCCGAAACATCCTCACTGCTAAACAGTGGAAGGTCTGCAAGAATAAAGACAAGGTGCATAGATCCAAAACATCCTCACTGCTCAACAATGGGAGGTCTGCAAGAAGAAAAATAAGATGCATAGATCCAAACCATCCTCACTGCACTACAATGGGAGGTCTGCAAGAATAAATATAACATGCATAGATTCAACACAGCCTCACTGCTCAACAATGAGAGGTCTGCAGGAATAAAGATAAGATGTATAGATCTAAAACATTTTCACTGCTCAACAATGGGAGGTCTGCAAAAATAAAGATAAGATGCATAGATCCAAAACCTCCTCAGTGCTCAACAATGGGAGGTCTGCAAGAATAATGATAAGATGCATAGATCCAAAACATCCTCACTGATCAGGAATGGGATATCTGCAGGAATAAAGATAAAATACAAAGATCCAAAACATCCTCACTGCTCAACAATGGGAGGTCTGCAAGAGTAAAGATAAGATGCATAGATCCAAAACATCCTCACTGCTCAACAATGGGATATCTGCAGGAATAAAGATAATATGCATAGATCCAAAACATCCTCACTGCTCAACAATGGGACATCTGCAAGAGTAAAGATAAGATGCATAGATCCAAAACATCCTCACTGCTCAACAATGGGATATCTGCAGGAATAAAGATAAAATGCATAGATCCAAAACATCCTCACTGCTCAACAATGGGACATCTGCAAGAGTAAAGATAAGCTGCATAGATCCAAAACATCCTCAATGCTCAACAATGGGAGGTCTGCAAAAATAAAAATAAGATGCATAGATCTAAAACATCCTCACTGCTCAACAATGGGAGGTCTCCAGGAATAAAGATAAGATGCATAGATCCAAATCATTCTCACTGCTTAACAATGGGAGGTCTGCAAGAATAAAGATAAGATGCAGAGATCCAAACCATCCTCACTGCTCAACAATGGGATGTCTGCAAGAATAAATATAACATGCATAGATCCAAAACATCCTCACTGCTCAACAATGGGAGGACTGTAAAAATAAAAATAATATGTATAGATCACAAACATCCTCACTGCTCAACAATGGGAGGTCTGCAAGAATAAAGATAAGATGCATAGATCCAAAACATCCTCACTGCTCAACAATGGGAGGTCAACAGGAATAAAGATAAGATGCATAGATCCAAAACATCCACACTGCTCAACAATGGGAGGTCTGCAGGAATAAAGATAAGATGCATAGATCCAAAACATCCTCACTGCTCAACAATGGGAGGTCTGTAAGAATAAAGATAAGATGCATAGATCCACAACATCCTCACTGCTCAGCAATGGGAGGTCTGCAGGAATAAAGATAAGATGCATAGATCCAAAACATCCTCATTGCTCAGCAATGGCAGGTCTGCAAGAATAAAAAAAAGATACATAGATCCAAAACATCCTCACTGCTCAACAAAGGGAGGTCTGCAAGAATAAAGATAAGATGCGTAGATCCAAAACATCCTCACTGCTCAAGAATGGGAGGTCTGCAGGAATAAAGATAAGATACATAGATACAAACCATCCTCATTGCTCAACAATGGGAGGTATGCAAGAATAAAGATAACATGCATAGATCGAAAACATCCTCACAGCTCAACAATGGGAGGTCTGTAAAAATAAAGATAAGATGCATAGATCCAAAACATCCTCACTGCTCAACAATGGGTGGTCTGCAACAATAGAGATAAGATGCATAGATCCAAAACATCCTCACTGCTCAACAATGGGAGGTCTGCAAGAATAAAGATAAGATGCATAGATCCAAAACATCCTCACTGTTCAACAATGGGATATCTGCAGGAATTAAGATAGGACGCATATATCCAAAACATCCCCACTGCTCAACAATGGGACATCTGCAAGAGTAAGGATAAGATGCATAGATCCAAATCATCCACACTGCTCAACAATGGGAGGTCTACAACAATAAAAATAAGATGCATAGTTTCAAAACATCCTCACTGCTCCACAATGGGAGGTCTACAAGAATAAAGATAAGATGCATAGATCTGCAATATCCTCACTACTCAACAGTGAGAAGTCTGCAAGAATAAACATAAGATGCATAGATCCAAAACATCCTCACTGCTAAACAGTGGAAGGTCTGCAAGAATAAAGACAAGATGCATAGATCCAAAACATCCTCACTTCTCAACAATGGGAGGTCTGCAAGAAGAAAGATAAGATGCGTAGATCCAAATTATCCACACTGCTCAACAATGGGAGGTCTGCAAGAATAAAGATAAGATGCATAGATCCAAACCATCCTCACTGCACAACAATGGGAGTTCTGCAAGAATAAATATATCATGCATAGATCCAACACAGCCTCACTGCTCAACAATGGGAGGTCTGCAAGAATAAAGATAAGATGCATAGATCCAAAACATCCTCACTGCTCAACAATGGGAGATCTGCAGGAATAAAGATAAGATGCATAGATCCAAAGCATCCTCACTGCTCAACATTGGGAGGTCTGCAAGAATAAAGATAAGATGCATAGATCCAAAGCATCCTCACTGCTCAACAATGGGAGGTCTGCAAGAATAAAGATAAGATGCATAGATCCAAAACATCCTCACTGCTCAACAATGGGAGATCTGCATAAAATAAAAATAAGATACATAGATCCAAAATATACTCACTGCTCAACAATAGGATGTCTACAAGAATAAAGATAAGATGCATAGATCCAAAACATCCTCACTGCTCAACAATGGGATATCTGCAGGAATAAAGATAAGATGCATAGATCCAAAACATCCCCACTGCTCAACAATGTGATATCTGCAAGAGTAAATATAAGATGCATAGATCTAAAACATCCTCACTGCTCAACAATGGGAAGTCTGCAAGAAAAAAGATAAGATGCATAAATTCAAAACATCCTCACTGCTCAACAATGGGAGGTCTACAAAATAAAGATAAGATGCATAGATCTAAAATATCCTCACTACTCAACAGTGAGAAGTCTGCAAGAATAAAGATAAGATGCATAGATCCAAAACATCCTCACTGCTAAACAGTTGAAGGTCTTCAAGAATAAAGACAAGATGCATAGTTCCAAAACATCCTCACTGCTCAACAATGGGAGGTCTGCAAGAATAAAGATAAGATGCATAGATCCAAATCATCCTCACTGCTCAACAATTGTAGGTGTGCAAGAATAAAGATAAGATGCATAGATCCAAAACATTTTCACTGCTCAACAATGGGAGGTCTGCAGGAATAAAGATAAGATGCATAGATCCAAAGTGTCCTCACTGCTCAACAATGGGAGGTCTGCAAGAATAAAGATATATACATAGATCCAAAATATCCACACTGCTCAACAATAGGAGGTCAGCAGGAATAAAGATAAGATGCATAGATCCAAAACATCCTCACTGCTCAAAAATGGGAGGTCTGCAAAATAAAGATAAGATTTATAGATCCCAAACATCCTTACTGCTCAACAATGGGATATCCACAGGAATAAAGATAAGATGCATAGATCCAAAACATCCTCGCTGCTCAGCAATGGGACATCTGCAAGAGTAAAGATAAGATGCGTAGATCCAAATCATCCTCACGGCTCAACAATGGGACATCTGCAAGAATAAAGATAAGATGCATAGATTCAAAACATTCTCACTGCTCAACAATGGGAGGTCTACAAGAATGAAGATAAGATGCATAGATCCAAAATATACTCACTACTCAACAGTGGAAGGTCTGCAAGAATAAAGATAAGATGCATAGATCCAAAACATCCTCACTGCTCAACAATGGGAGGTCTGCAGGAATAATCATAAGATGCTTAGCTCCAGAACATCCTCCCTGCTCAACAATGGGAAGTCTGCAGGAATAAAGATAAGATGCATCGATCTAAAACATCCTCACTGCTCAACATTGGAAGGTCTGCAAGAATAAAGATAAGATGCATAGATCCATAACATCCTCACTGCTCAACTGTGGGAAGTCTGCAAGATTAAGATAAGATGCATAGATCCAAAACATCCTCACTGCTCAGCAATGGGAGGTCTGCAAGAATAAAGATAAGATGCATAGATCCAAAACATCCTCACTGCTCAACAATGGGAGGTCTGTAAGAATAAAGATAACATGCATAGATCCAAAACATCCTCACTGCTCAACAATGGGAGGACTGCAAGAATAAAGATAAGATGCATAGATCCAAAACATCCTCACTGCTCAACAATGGGAGGTCTGCAGGAATAAAGATAAGATGCATAGATCCAAAAAATCCTCACTGCTCAACAATTTGAGGTCTGTAAGAATAAGGATAAGATGCACAGTGAAATTAGAAATCAATTCCAGACATTTTTATTCTTTTCTGAACAGCATTTTAAGGATAATCAATGATCTCTAAAACCGAGTGAGGTGCAGTAATGTCAGGATGAGAAAGTTGAAGACAATGACCTGAGAAGTTTCATCGCAAAGGATATACAGAAACTGGTGGTGCTGAGGCCCCTAATATCGAGGGTCCATGCAGAATTATCTACAGAAAGATGAGACATAACTTCCCCAGACAGTTCATTTTTAAGTGCATGAACTATTTAGGCAGGGAACTGATTCTGCACAAATGATGGCAGTTTGGCCCTGACCTCAGGATTACAGACACCACTATCCACCTGGTTTCTGATTACAACATAGTGCTTTTTTTAAGCGTAAAGCTTAGCATGGTATCTGCTTTTTCTCAGAGAGAATGGCTACCTGGTGCAACTGTATTTCCCTACTTCTTTCCATATTAATGGAGGAAACCATTATCACTTTTTACATCTGTAGAGGTAGTTAAAAATTTCATACAAAAAAGAGGCCCCAGACATATACATTATGCAGATGCAGTGAAAGGAAATATGGCAATTCAATCTCCAAACCACCAGGGATCAAAGAAAAGGAAGTGCCTTAATATTCCCTCCCCAAATCTCCAGAAAGAAGACATGAGAAAGCATCCATGACAAACTCATTCAGGCACCAGAGTAAAAGGGCTTCAGGATACAGTGAAATCATAAGCCAGTTTGACAGCCCACAAGTCACATACCGCACATAATCCAGAGGCTCCAGGATTAGAGTTAGATTTTGCAATCCCCAATTTTGAAATCACAGAGCAGAAATCCTTAGAAGCCTCAAGGGCATCACAAATGGTGTGTCACCCCAATAACCACATTCCTGTAGAGATATACCCAACTGGTTGATCGTTTTAGAGTGCTAGGTGTTTTTGAATCCAACTATTCACACAAGCATAAGGTACTCACAACTCTATATTGTGGCTAATGCACTTTACAAGCCCTGACCTAAGGCTGTTGTTTGTAAACCCATATGTTCGCTAACTGTCTTAGGATGTTATATAGAATTTGTCCATGCTTATATGGTTGTACAGATGTTAGAAGCTAATGCACTTACACATCAATGTTAACTAATCATTATCATTGAAATTGAGATGTTAGTTCCAAGAGTTGGTTCTAGTTGGTACCCCCTCTTTTTTCTGTGTGTAAACTAAAATATTTGCCTTCTTATTTAGGCTGATTGATTTAAGTGGGACAAAGGCAATTTACCAAAGGGGTGGGGCAGGCTGACAGAACACTTTGCAGTTACACTCATCCTTACGGCTTGGACCCATTTGTAATATCAACACACTGAAAAAACATGTTAACCCTACTTCAGAGAAGCCTTTTATCACAGACTATAGTAACAATGTCAATCCTAGAACTGTTAACCTAACACAAAGATGTAAGACTCCAGCAAATCAACCAGCATCTCAAAAAAGTGCTTGATGGTTTATTTGGATAACAGTAAATGTAAGGGGGATAGACACACCTCATAAAAGGAAGGAAGTTTTCCAATACCAAAATAGTACTAAAGTCATGGTTATATCTATGTAGGGGAAAAAAAACAGGGACAAGAAACAACTGCTACAGTGTTGAAGAGACAGCTCTGGCAAATGGATAGTATTGCTTTGTATGACCTTTTGGGGTAGGATCTTACCAGCTAATTTTATGGCCCGACCCAATGCAAGTGCAGCTTGGACAATTGGATGGGAAACCAGAAATCCATCCCTGGTTTGGCACCTATGTCTCTAATGGACACAGGCAGCCTGTAAATGGTTAATCTCCCAGGTCCATGCTTACACTTATCAAGGGTATCAGAACTTGTCAAAGATTTGGGATGCATGGCTAGACTTAAAAAGGTCCTTGTGGTCATCAGCCTAGTAAACACCTATGAACCTATGACCCTGTATACCACCCCTTATGCAGTTTTTTGATGCACTCCTTGCATACGGATCACTGCATGTAAGGACTGCATTATACTGGGAGGTCATTTTAATATGGTACTAGGATCAGATTGGGCTAGATTACCAGCCAACTCAATTAGACTTAGAAAGCCCTCACAGGGTCTCAGGACTATAATAAATTAACTTTATCTTATAGACATATGATGCAATCTTCACCCCCTGGACAGACAGTTAACCTTTGTCACCCCCTCAGTAGGGAAAGCAAGCAGGCTAGGTATGTGGCCGATCTCAAGATCAATGTTAGCACTGGGCCACACCTCGGATATTAAAACCGTGGTCTGGTCAGATCACAGCACTCTGACAATGTGTACTAGATCTGGGAACACTAAACCAAGTGCCTACCTTTGGAAGATGGACCCATTATCAATCAAAGACCCCAGAAGTAATAGCAAAATCAGGCAACTTATACAGAACTACTAGCAAGAGGCAATTAGAGAACCAGTCTTAATAAGGTCACTATGGGGGATGCTCATAATTAAGCTAAGATATTTTACCAAACAGTTGAGTAAAGAGAAAGGTTAAAGAAGGGTACAAAAGGTAACTTATGCTGATGCTGCTTTACAGGATGATGAAAAAGCCTATACAAGAGGTGGATACACAGACAAATACTTACTAGTCATGATGGACGGCACAGTGGTGCAGTGGTTTGCATTGTTGCCTCACAGCAAGAGGTTCTCCAGCTCAATTCTCGGCTGGGATGCCTTCTGTGTGGAGTCTGCATGTCCTCCCTGTGCTTGTGTGGGTTTTATCAGGTGCTCTAGTTTCCTCCCATGTTACAAAGACATGCATTTGGAGGGTTTCTCCCTAGGCCTCTGCTGAAAATTGGCTCGTTCCAAGTCAGACGTTCTTGGTAAACAAATGTTAAATAAAAATAAAATAATTTTAGGAAAGAAAAGGGTTCACCAACTAAAATATGCAGCCATACAGGAGAAATAGGATACATTTCAGATATTCAGATATCTTATTGCACAAGAGGCAACCTCTATAATGGATGCAGACAATATAACTCACCTTTGTCACTGAGATATATATATATATATATATATATATATATATATATATATACATATATATATATATATATATATATATATATATATATATATATATATATATATATATATACATATATATATATATATATATATATATGTGTGTGTGTGTGTGTGTGTGTGCATATATATATATAAAGATAGATATAGATATAGATATATAAAGTACTTATCAATGCATCTAAATAACCACAGGATAAATCTCTCTATACAATGCTTAATTACATCCACTTGGTTCACAGATGACTGTGTACTCTGGCTCTCCCAACCCCAAAACAGTGTAGATTTAGCCCTCTCTTGTTTCCATAGACTATAACAATACGCAGGTTAGACCATTACCAATCACCAGACCATTATTTTTCAACTTTCTAAAAAGGCCATACAAGATTTGATATAGCCACACAAACGTAATGTAATGTCATGACTGACGTAATCCACCCTTGTATAATCATAACCTAGACCTAACAAAATAATCAAAAGAAACTTGAAATCACTCAGTCAATTGATTATTTGTTAAATTATATGCTAGAGGAAAACCCACCTCCCTTTTCTAAGCAACATGCAAATAAGAAAGATGAATACCTTACTAAGATTCCATATGTTATGCGATACCTCCCACGTCTTCACAAATCCAACTATACTGAGAAATATCAAGAGCTTACAGTAAACTTCATATAGAATGGTTCCCATCCCTGGTTTAGTAGATTTAAGTCGCTTTTGCCAATTAAACAAGCGGGAGCAGTCCTGCCAAGTTTCAAATGGTATAATCGAGTGTCAGGCAAAAATCAATATCTATATTCAAGATGCTACCCCAGACTGATCTAGCCCCTCATAGAACTCTGCCTAATCAGAGATCAACTGCACTCCAAACATCCTCCTCAGTGCAGCAAAATACAGGACCCAGGAGGATGGGAAATGGTTAGAGAGAAGGTCTTGGAGTGGACAGAAAGGCAAGAAAACTTGGTTGTGACAAGTGGGATTTGGAAATCCAACTATAGTAGGGTGGGTGGGAGGCCCATTTACTGGCAGAAATGGATAGATGCCGATGTTATCCTTCTACAAGAGACATGTCATCCTCAGGAACTTAGTTTGAAGGAATTTAATCAACTAAATGCTATACTGGGCAATTCAAACATCTTTTGGTGGCAATGCTTACAATTACAAGACTTAGTGAATAGTTTCAAGGTTGTCTAATGCAATTTAAGTGTAAATGCCCCCTAGAAATGTAACAAAAATTCTATTCCTATAGTTATTTCAGGAATATAACACAAAATAAGTCCTCCATATAAAGAACTGTTTAAGGGTGATATTAATCTTCCAGATGGAATTGCATAACAATGGAAGAAAATTCCTCACACCATCATATACGCCACTACAGAAAGCCAAAGTGTTCTGAAACATCTTTTCTACAAGTATCCCCAGTAAACTACAGTTCACTATGTTTAAACTACTCTGTAGGTAGCAACACCCCCCCAAAAGATCGTTTAATGGGGATTGGTCCACTTCAATACTTGCTGGCACTGTGGGGAACCAGAAGTGGGCTATTTTTATATGATCTGGATATGCCTCCAAATTTCCTTCAAATGGATCACCCTCCATGCAGCTATTGCTTGGTCTATTAGACTCCCCATTTCAACATTAGACATAGGAGTCAAATCAAATATATCCCACCTCTCGCACATAATGCACATCTGGATTAGAACAGTAATGCTTTCTTTCATCAGTTATGTTTCGACATTGAATAGTATTACGTCTAACAGGCAAAAATCCTTCTTACACTAGGCCCAAAACTTTAAAGCATTGTTTTAAAAAAGTAGATAGATGAAATTCTCTAACATGTAATTTCATCTCCGCTTGACATACATTGAACAAACCCACTACATAGCCAACACTACCTGAGAAAGTTGTGTTCTCACAGATAGCTAATCATATGACATACAAGTACCATGGTCTAAACTGGATTCTGTTTGATAGAATCTTTGAAGAAGACAAGGAGATAGGGAGGGTTCATAAGCGTCTTACCTTCCAGATAAGTACAACACTAACGGAAAGTGTAGATTCTTTCAGTTTTAAGATCATACTGTTTTTATTTTATATAATCGGGTCATTATTATAGATACTTATGTTTGAAACAAACCCAGAATGTTAAAAAAATAAATGGAATGAAATGATTATATCTTGCATATCATGATTATAAGTGAGAGCTGGCATGCACAGCCAATACTTTTTTAGGACAATCAAGGAACTATGTTGTACCACTCTCCATCCACATACTTCACTGTGCTGCACTGTAATGTACATTTTAGACATGTTCTACATTTATTTTGTGTAAGGCAGGAACACAGGAGCATTTCATCACATGGAACAAAAAGCTAGTACACAGCACTCTCTGGGTAACTTACACATGACACCTAGGCTATCCATCTGTGACATTTATCAGAAAAGATATATGGCTCAGGTGCTTAACATGATAGGCCCATGTTTCTATCTACTGGTCACTGTGGTGGCTACCTTACAGTTTTGCTTATGCTGTGAACTGAGGCCTAAAATGTAATAAAATGTTTTTGTTTTTAGAAGATCTTCAGAAACTGTATCAAATAACACAAAGAGGTAAGCGTCAAATGTGATTAGAGAATAGAGATTAGATAAATACATCACAAACTAAGCATATGGGATTTGGTAAGCATAAATTGAAAGGTGAATATTTAATACAGCACACAGTGATTGAAACTATAGACTCATTTAAGGACCTGGGTATATGGGTAGATTTAGCTATGAGTTTTTCTAATCATATCAACCAATTGGTTAATTATAGTTATAGAACTATAGGTTGTATAAAACAATTTTTAAAGTAAAGGAATCAAAAATAATGAAGTCATTGTTAGTTACATTAGACACAAACTTGAGTATGGAATAACAATATGGAAACCCTATAAGAAAGCAAGCATGAGTAAACTGGAAAGAGTACAATGGATATATATCAAGAGTATCCATGGATGTGAAAATTTAAGTTATTATGAAAGACTAAAATATTTGAACCTGTACAGTGTCTCTTACAGATATCTAAGAGGAGATCTTATTCAGGTATATAGGGCATTTAGTGGCAACTATCTCTGGGAATATCTGTGTTACCAAAAAGTACTAAAGAATCAAAACAATATAAGAAGTGAACTCTGCTAAAGAACGCTCAACAACAAAGCACAAACGTGGAAAAAACAGATGAGCATTACACCACAATAAGGTCACTAAAAAACATATATATATTTTTATCCACAGTAGAGACGCTGTTTAAATGCAAAAAGAAATGCTGTGTAAAGAACGGACGAACGGAACACATCCATTAAGCCCAGGGGAACAATCCCCTCTGAGGGACATAGTTTCATGTTTATGGTTATTTCTTTGCTGCAGCCAACTAAAAGGGAAGGAGATTTAGTTAATTTGACAGAACGAGAAGAAGCCAAATGGATAATGAGGCTCAGAGTGGATTGTTCCCCTGGGCTTAATGGATGTGTTCCCCTGAAACTCTTCCTTAAGCATCGGAGAATAATTCAATATGCTTCTTCATAAAGTCCATTTGTTTTTTACACAAATTGTTGTCTTTTTAGGTTATAATTTTTGTAGAGATTGCGCTATTGATCTACTGTGTCTCAGTTATTTTAAGTAGCAACATCGGATGTCAGAGAATGTGTGTGCCAGATACGGGATTCTGACTGGTTAGGTTTTTGTGAATGACGCCTAGAAAATGAATCTCAAAGAAGCAGCAGTATCATATGTCTAAGAAGGTGTGTGTCAGCTATGGAACTTTGATTGGTCAGATTTGTGATCGACTTTTATGAATAACTTTTAAAGAATGAGTTTCAAAGAATGAATGCCTTATGATTATGATCAGATCTTGACTTTTCTATTGGTTGGTTTATTTTTTCACTTTTATCAATTTTAATAAAGGGATTTTTTAACCTTAGGGACAAAGGATTTTAGTTACAGCCCTTGGAGGTATGTATATCATGACTCCCCTGATTGGCTATGATCCTATGAGTGGCTGAGACTAATGAAAATGGAGTGTTTTTTCGTCAAGTCAGTTCTATTAGATGCCTATGATTTTTAAACTTGGAAACCCGGATGACTTATCGGATCTAAAGACGGCTTTAATAGCTGAAAGCGCTTGTCCGTTCTTTACACAGGGTTTCTTTTTGCATTTAAGCAGCGTCTCTACTGTGGATAAAAATATATATATGTTTTTTAGTGACCTTATTGTGGTGTAACGCTCATCTGTTTTTTCCACATTAGTACTAAAGAATCATCAGGCAACCTATGTAGAAGATTCTATAGGAATAAGAAGTGTACTAATTGGTTCTCTGACAGAGTAGCTGATGCATGGAACAGACTATTACAAAGTTTGCAGCTTCAAGGCAGCATTTTAAGCTGCCGTGAAACTCAGAAAAAAAAAGAAAATGAATGCCATTTTTTTACTCTTACCTTGCTATTTAAAATTTAAAAAAGTAAACCAAGAAAAAAAAGAAAGCAAGTGTGTGTGTGACATCAAATCCTTATATAACTTATATTTTATATGTAAAATGCTTTCTCCAACAACAGGTACATATGCTGCAGCAAGTCTGAAACATTAAGATGAAAAAGAATTTTACATAAAAAAATTATATAGAAAATAAAATACAAAACTGTTTTACAGATAGCCCATTCCCTAAACACGGTAATGTCCCCATGGTGTGTACTTTCAGGGAAATGTCCTCCTAGGTGTATACAGGTGTGTACACATCTGTGGTGTTAGGTCTCAAAATCCCATTAAAGAAATTATGCAGCTAGGATATTCCAACTGAAAACATCATAATGAATACACCTCTTTTAATTCTGTGTTATTTCTAGACTATTACAAAATGAACCCACACTCACTTTATCTTTCAGAGCTGCTCAAGTACTTATATGTCAAGTTATCCAATAAACAACCCCAGTACCACAATTGTTGGCACATTCCCATCAGGTCTTTCAGAGACATACAGATGAGGGTGCACTGCATATTTTAATATTATAACCTTTTTAAGTGCAGGTGGGTAGGCCTGGATTAGTATTTACCATTTCAAGTATATGTCTGCAAAATTATTATGTTACACCTCCATAGGTGATGCGCACACTGCATTTTGCCAGAACTAATCCACAACTCACTAATTTTGAGGGGATAGAAAACAATACAATAAACCTGTTACTTTCAAACTAAACAGAAGGAAAACTGTAATATTTCCAAACCATGATAACCTTACACATGTGCATCAGTCACTGTTATAGCACTGTTTATCGACTTCAAAATGATGTGCTAATCAAAATCTCCATCTACTGTTGAAAGTTAGATTTACATAGAATCACAGATTTTTTTGTTTTTTTACTGTCGAGGTTTACGGGATGGTACAGCAGTAGCATTGTTGCCTCATAGCAGGATGTTCTCCTGTTCGATTCTCGGCTGGAGTGCCTTCTGTCTGGAGTCTGCATGTCCTCCTCATGGTTGAGTGGCCTCCGAAAGACATGCGTGAATGGGCGTGCCTTCGCTGAAGGTTGGGTGTCGGGCTGGCAACTCGGCACCATAAAAATCTACTGCAAATCATTAGCAGACCAGAGTTCTGCTGTGGTGACCCCTAACCGGGAAAAGCCGAAAAAAACAAACAACAATTACTGCAGAGGCTTAATTGTTTTAAATATGCTTTTGTATTATGAATGGTATTAGTAGCTCAATTTTTACACAGTGTAATGAAGTTTAGGTAGGGAAGAATAAACATATAGTTACTGGCTCAACACTTACATTATTTGATTTTACTCAGTATGTCTCATTATGCCCCAGTTCTGTGACACAAGGGATGAACACCTACCATACCCTGCAACCATCCAGATTTTTGCAGAATGCTGATATTTTGGTCTGTTTCTCAAAGAATTTGTGGTTTTCTGACAAATCTTTGAGGACTGAAGTCATAAATAATGACAGACACTTGAAATTCAGACTTCAGTCCTTCAGAAAACGCAAAATAAAGCAAAGCCTGTTAAACTAACACCTTTCTAAGTGTATGAGAACAATTTTTAAAATGTATCCACATTTTTGGGTCTTTGAACTCCCATTATTTTTGGCTTAGTCCAGATTTCTTACGCTAAGAACTTGAGTGGTATAATCTCTGCCTAGGACCCAGATGCTGGGGGGGGGGGGACCAATGAGGCAGGGAGGGAGTAAGCATCTGGTTTTCTTCACTGAGGGGGAGGGAGTCAGCCTGGATGACTACAGTGCTAGAACCTACTAGAGTGACAGAAGCATGCATTCACAGCACAAGCAATGGGGCAATGCATTCAGTAAGTGGTTCCAAGCCATGTTCACACAGAACCCTTCAAAACAAATACGCACAGGGCCTCACATGCACTGCAGAAAGCATTACAGGTGATCATGCAAGCGGACACATATGTCAGCCATAAGGTCAAGTGCTAGGGATAACAACAAAATCCACCATACTTCATGTATGCCTGTGTCATGGCCTCTCTGGTTGGCTCTTACCTTATCAATGTCTACTGAGATAGCCACTGAAATCTCAGAATGAATGGTCTCAGGTCCAATCAAGAGAGCTGAAAGTAAGCTGACACAGGTGGGAAAAAATCTCATTCTTAACACATCTGAGTATTATTACTTAATGATGTTTAATGCGCAATGAAGGGGAGAGAAAGAGCGGGGCTTTGCTGTGCGACTGACACTTATTCTGAGCCATCCTGAGCAATGTTTATACCTGTGTGGAAGAGGATCACATAAGTACTGTTCCCTGTTTTGTTTTCTGAGTATTATTTTCATTCTAATAAAAACAATGGCAATTACTTAAGACAGAGAACTTCAGGTGTTTGCATTTTGTTATGACAAATTTATTAAGACTCAGATTTTATACATTTTTCTTTCGGATTTTTGTTTTCACCCTAAATCAAAACAGAATTGGATTTCATGCACTTTTATTTTTTTCTTTCACAAGCCAGCTATTAATATATAGAATTTAATTAATAAAAGCTACATATTTCCTAAGAAATTGGGTCAGTCCTTTAGAGAACTTGGATACTTTTTTAAAAGTCACTGTAAACTTTTTGAAGTCAGCTTTTAATTTGCTCATATCTTAGTAACCTAAACTGACAATTCAGACTTTAAGCAGTAACTGTTCTATGTTTTCTGAAGGAAATTAATTATTTTTAGCTTTATGTTTTGTATTTGCCTGTATACATTATTAATGTATTGAGCATGTTACATGCGTGAGAGAAGTTTACATTTCAGAAATAGTGCATGGGGGTCTAACAGGAAATGCGAGACAGAGTGACAAGCCAGGCTCCACATATACATTCATCAAGAAGACATATATCACAACACTGCTACTAAGTCATTAAAATGGTTCAGATGATGAAATAAAGTGGTTGGTTCTAAAATCTAAACTGTGGACATATTTAATTTTTAAAAAGCTATTAAAATGTGTCTAAAGTTTCAATACCAAATTAACGTGTGATACATGCTACAGACAGTATTTTCCACTTTTTTCCACTGTATTGAGACTGTGAAGTTCTTATATATAAGTCAGGGTGTGTGGGGTGGAGGAGCAAGGGGACTTGGTCCCCTGAATTTTTTTTCTGTTGTTTTTTTTATGTTCTGTTGGTTTAGATGGAGTGAGTTTAGACAAGTTGTGTGTGCCTTTTAGATGAAATGATAGACACCCATATATAGATACATATAGATATGTATAAATATATATAGATCTAACTATCTATATGAGTTTATAAACTCAGCAGTGATTCCCATTAATCACCACAAAAAAAAATAATTGCAAATGTAATTTAATAGATTTGCATTTGCCAAAAAAAAAAAACAAAAGGAAATTAAATATGCTAACTCAAGGGTCAAACAACTTCAAAAAAAGGGGAAAGCCCTGGATTTATGTAACAGTCATTCTAATGAACTTCAGCCATTACAGAATTCAACCAACTATATCACAGATTAAACATACCAGCACTTCAGCATGAAATGAAATGTGTACAGCAATAAATCATATAACATATATATATACACACTTGTATGCATATCTATCCATTTATCTATTCGATTCTGAGTTAAAGCGTCTTCTGTGTGTTGACATGTGTGAATGGGCATTCCTTCGTTGAAGGTTGTGCATTAGGCCCGGCAAGCCAGCACGTAAAAATCTACTGGCAATCATTAGCGGACCGGAGTTCCGCTGTGGCGACCCCTAACCAGGAAAAGCCGAAAGACACAAACAAACAATATATATATATATATATATATATATATATATATATATATATGTATATATATATATATATATATATATATATATATATATATATATACATATATGAATGAAGGTACACATATCACATATGTAACACTTTGTAAAAAGTATTTGTATAAAAAAGAAATACAGAAAATCTAAATCTTTTACTAGCACAAACTAAATGGTAATCTTCATACAAGCAGCAGATATAATACTTTTCATGTCAGTTATTCTGTTTAAAATTACAGGTTCATAAGTTCATGCCATGCTGTTGAATAAATAGATAATTTGTAGCCTGTCCTGAAGATCACATTTCATCACTACACTACAGTACAAAGTAAGCACTTTTTGATTTCATCCTCTTTCAATGAGGCTTTGAGGGACCAGGCTAGGCTGAATTTATAGTTTCCCATCCAGACAATAGTTGAAGAGGGTCAGGGAGTCACATTTAGGGAAATTCTATTGTGTAACAGAGGTATTCTTGAGAGAGACAGAGAGATGTTGGTGTTGTTTATGCTGCAATAGAAGTTTAGTTCCTTCAAACATATGTTTAAGGTATGCTTGTTTTGCACGGGTATAATTGGTCATATAGGACTGGCTTCACAGCTTTATAAGCAAGGCAAATATCATCCATCTGAGGTTTATAAGAAATGGACACGGGAAAAAGTGCTTTATGGCAGTCTATGAGCCAAATGGAAAATATGCCCTTGAATTTCTTTGAGAGGAAACACTACATACTGTTCAGTTGAGCTTCATGTTTAGACGAGTACATAGTGAAAGGAGCAATATATTCTATTCTGAGTCTGATAAGATAGGAGTAAAGAGGGATAATAACGTCCCTTGACCTAGAAGATATACCCATGGTAAACAGCCTAGCTAGATAAAATTAGCAGAGGAAGTGCCCTGGTCTCTAATAAATTTTCAGAGGTATGTTATTTAGGTGCTAGGTACATGGGTGTCCATGTCTGACAAAAAGACACAGTGCAAACACTTTTGGCCTTTTAGCTTAAGGCCGTGTACCTGCCATCATTTATTTGAAAGTTAGTCCATTCCAGAGAATTTGGTTGTCAGCAAGAGAGTTTATGATAGCTTCGAGTTAGCAGCCATTTGCAAACATAATCAGCCACAGGTGCTTGACATTGGCCTTGTCATCAGAGAAGTAAAAGACTGAAGAGAAGTGGCCCAAGGACAGATCCCTGAGAGACATCATTAGTAATGACCCTTTTCAGTGTAAGCCCACCCCTACACTATGAGACTGGGTTCTGTCAGTAGGTCCTTAGACTGGGTTCTGTCAGTAATTCCTTAGACTGGGTTCTGTCAGTAAGTCCATTTGCTATTCAGTTGGTTACATAAGGGTTTGCACTTAGTTTGATTAGCTTATCGATAATGTCAAAATGTGAGAGGGTGTCAAAGGCCTTCACCAGGCTGAGGTAAGAAGATTGTACAGCTGTGCCTGTATCCATTGCATTGGTGACTTATTTGAAGAAATCCACTAAGTTTAAGAAGTAGGACCTACATTTTACAAACCGACACTGATTTGGCCAAAACCCTGCAGACTGCTGATGTCCTTGTTAGTAAGTCCTATAATGTTGTGTTCCAATGCCTTACAGATACGGTTGTTTAGGCTTATAGGTCTATAGTTAGCAGGGCCATAGGTTTGTCCTCTCCTATGGAGTAGAATGATTACAACAGCTTTCCATATGAGAGACACAAATCCAGTGTAGACGCTGAGACTGAATAGGTTTAGACGTGAGCCTACGAGGCTATATTTGACATGAAAGGAGCCTGGTACATTGTCCTGTTTTCTTCTTTTTTTTGACTTTGGAGAGTGGCCTTAGGACTTGCTGTGAGGTGATCAGGGGGTTTGTGGGTGTGTATGTGTGCCTACTAATATACAGGAGAAAGTTCTAATAGGGCTTTAGCTACCTGTCTGAATCAAATCACTCCAGAGTACATATGCCCTATATCCAATGTGATCCAGGAAGCATGGCTCACTTATGAGCTTCCCAAACTGTGAAGGTATAGGCATATGCTGGAGTACAAAAGGAGAAATCTGAACCAAAACAAGAATAAACACAACATAGTGACCTTGCCAAAAAGCTCACTTTATTGGAAATTTATTGGAACTTTGTTTTAGTGCTTTCATCTTTAAAACCAAGACTTGTTCAGAATTAACAAAGCTCAAAAAGATACTCCATTTTAAATATGCAGTAATCATGTGATGAAAGTCATGTAAGAAAAAACAGCTATACAGCTACATCTATGACACAAAAGTATATGCAATAATATACTTCTCTATATATATATCTCACCTATTACTCTCCCCCTGCTTGTAAATTACTTATCTTTTGTCTTACCCCTACCTCCCCCAGTCTCTCTAAACCCCTTTAAGTAAATTGTACTTTCCTTACCTGCTTACCTTACCTTACCTGCTTTAACCATTCTATCTAGTCTCTCTAATACCCCTTATGGTAGATCCTACCTACCTTTCCTGAAAGGCATTTTACCCTTTTTTCTTTCACTACCTTGCTCCCAGATAATAGCCTTGAAACCCTTTCTGCTCTCATCTTACCTCTGCTACTCCTGAACCTATCTCTTTGTCTCTCTATCAGCTCTTAGCCAGCTCTTTTTCCACTCTGCTAACTTAATCTCTCAACCCCTAGGTACCTTACCTAAATCTAGCACAAATCTAGTACAGTTTACTTAACCTTACCTTAGATTTAACCCCTAGGTACCTTACTTAACCTTAGATTTACCTCCCTCTTCACTGATTGTTCTCCCTCTAAACCTGTCTGTGTCTGCACCTGCTCCGTTAAGCCCTTCGGCTCACTCCGCCCCTACCCTACCCCAATTCCCACCCACCCCCCGTGCTCCTCTTCTTATAATACCTACAACCCACCCCCTCACTCCTCTAACCAATTAATCACTCCAAACAATTATCTTCACCTACCACACCCTCCTCTTTACTATCTCTACTTATAGTACTGCTTCCCATTTTTTACTACCCCTCCCTCTACCTAAGTCTCAGTTTTTCCCACTAGTCCTTTTTATCTTATCTCTCTCCTCTTCCTTTGCATTTGTAATCGTGTATATATATATATATATATATATATATATATATATATATATATATATAAATATTTATATCAGTATACTTTGATATTACAATATGTATACTACTGGAAAAGTTATCTTAACCTA
Source organism: Protopterus annectens (assembly GCF_019279795.1). Taxonomy (NCBI): domain Eukaryota; kingdom Metazoa; phylum Chordata; order Ceratodontiformes; family Protopteridae; genus Protopterus; species Protopterus annectens. Next base: position 1,235,593,271 of record NC_056746.1, on the reverse strand, counting down.
CTTAATAATCTTATCCATATATTTACCTGTCCTGACCTCAGCCTATCTCCTAACCTATTTTGAAAACTCCAATCTCACCCTCAACAATCTCCCTCCAAAACAAACAACCACTCTTGATATTTCTCACTCACTTACACATATTAACATAATCTTTACTCCCTGCTATACATCACCTCAATACCATCGATATGCACACATTAAGTATAACAACCTATTAATAAAAAATGGAAACTTCTAATTAACTACTCACATAACCCAATATCTAAAACACAAAGCCCTACCTTAAAGGATGGGGACATACATCCTAATCCTGGCCCAACCAATGCATCTATAGGAAATATTCACTGCATGACTTCCCCTAACCTGCCAACCTTAACCAAAATCTCCAACTCTCTACTTATAGCACATCTCAATATCCGCAGTATCAATAACAAAATTGCACACCTTCATGCTCTCCTTCATATTCACTCTTTCGACATTTTCTGCCTAACAGAAACATGGTTAAAACCTGGAACTAAGGATAATGAAATTATCCCCCCTGGCTACAATATATTGAGACAAGACCGAATAAAACGTAAGGGTGGGGGAGTAGCACTTCTCTATAAAAGTGGCCTACAGATCTCCTCTATAAATGATAGCCCACCTATGGTTAGCAAGGCTGAAGTCCTCATCTCCAAACTTCAAATCAATCCTAACAAATCCCTCTATGTGATTTGTATCTACCTACCGCCTGGTAATAACAACACTATAATAGAAGATATTCTTAGCTGGGTATCCTCAACTTACCCACAAGAAACTATAATTCTAGGTGATTTTAACACAGACTGGAAAACCTTCAACACTAATAACCCTCTCACATATTAATCTCCATGGCTTTACTCAAACTATCAACTCAACTACCAGAATCAACAAACCAACTAAAAAGAGACCACCTTAGACTGGATACTTATAAATAAACAACCCCATACTTATAATGTAGGAACTTTACCAGATGATCTAAGCGATCATACTCTAACTTATATTATAAGACAAAGAAATGACATTTTCAACACCCCTACCTACAGGATTTCACGAACTAATAAACAGTTTGACCCTGTACTATTCCAAAATGAACTCAAAGCATGTGACTGGAAACCTCTAAAAATACTCCCACTAGAGGAGGCTGTCAAATATTTTAACTCCAAATTCCTTGCAATCCTAGATGTGCATGCACCTAAACGATCTATTAGAATAAAATCCAAACCAGCCCCCTGGCTTACAAAAGAGACGCGACAAAAAATTCTACTTAGAAATAAAGCTTGGTCTACATGGAGAACTAACAGAACTTCCCCTGAACAACAAACTTTTAGACAGCTAAGAAACATCACTAAAAAAGCCATACTCTCCGACAAAAAGAACTACTACTGTAAGCTACAACAAACACACCAGAACAATCCTCAAAAATTTTGGACTAACATTAATAGGCTCCTTAACCCTGGCCACTCTAGCACACCAGCCCCTCATGATGCTGATCATAATACCCCAAATCAAATAGCCAACAACTTCAACACCTATTTTACAGAAACTATACAATCCCTAGCTAGTCAGCTTTCAACTGATAACAGAAGGATCCCATTTTCCTCAGCTGGATCATTACCTACATTTACATTTCAGCCTATCTCAACCACTTTCATCTATAGAATCTTATTAAAACTTAAACCTTGCACTCCTTCAGCCGACCAATTGCCTTCTGAATACTTACAAAAGGCAGCCAAAGTTATGGCCTTCCCATATCCATCCTACTTAACAGAACCATTAATGAAGGAAGTATTCCAGACATCTGGAAAATCTCCCACATCATCCCCTACATAAAGGAGGTAAATCCTATGATTACTCTAATTATAGACCAATAGCCCTGCTATCACCTCTAGCAAAGATCATGGAAAAGTGCATTCACCACCAGCTATTAGAACACCTTACTAAACATGACATACTGGCTAAATGCCAGCATGGCTTTAGGCCATTTCATAGCACTACCACTGCTCTACTCTCTTTTACTGACTCCATATATAGGAATCGTAATAATAACACCCTCTCCTCTGCTCTCTTCATCGACCTTTCAAAGGCTTTTGATATGGTTAACCATCCACTGCTTATAAATACTCTTGAACTTCTTGCTCTAGATACACGAGCTATACAATGGTTCAAGTCTTACCTTAACAATAGACAGCAGGCAGTTCTCTGGGAAAACAAACTTTCATCCCACCTACCAGTCACCCTTGGAGTTCCCCAGGGCTCCATTTTAGGACCTCTTCTTTTCTCACTATTCATCAACGACCTTCATATAGCAGTCCCTGAAGCCACCTGTATTCAATATGCCGATGATTCCACACTTATATGTTCTGCCAACACCACGTCTGATCTATACTTTCTAACTCAGAAGGTATTCAACTCAGTAGAAGACTGGTTCCTGAAACGCTTTCTCCTTTTAAACGCCAAAAAAAACAAGCTTCTACTTTTCACACCTACCAATAGGTCCTCTCCCATAAACTTCTCTATTAAGTCTAACAATGGTACCCTCATCGTTCCTGATCCTACTACCAAACTATTAGGAGTTACAATTGACAACAACCTCAACTTTGATAACCATATAAATAACACCATTCAAACAGTGAACAGAAAAATGGGCTCCTTATATCGAATTAAACCCTTCTTAACTCCCATAGCTAGAACCACTATTGCCCACTCTCACTTAGTCTCTACTCTTCTCTATGCTTCTCCCATTTATACTAACCTAAAGAAAAATAATCTTCTCAAACTGTCTAACTCCTACAACAATATTGCCAGATTTGCCACTGGAAATGCATTTCGAACACACCACTGTCTGAACCTTAACCAGCTAGACTGGCTTGAACTCCCTAACATGATAACTTATTCCCAACTCACCATTGCTCATAAAATATTTTACAAACCAAATCATACTTCAATACTTGCTAACCTAATTACTCCTTATAATAATCTAAATTCCCTACGCTCCTCTAGCAAACTACGTGCTAGCATAAGTAAGTCCAATAACTTGTCAGGTGACAGCCTATTCTCCAATACTGTTGGGAAACACTGGAACCTTCTACCTACCGACTTAACATTACTACCTTCTCTGTCACTCTTTAAGCAAAAACTCAAACGTCACCTAAAATCTCTCTGGCTATGCCCCTGCACGAACCCTGATTAATCTACTACCTATCCTACTTTATCTTCTTACTGCCTATGGATATATAATCACAATCTATATACCTCTCTGTATTCTAAATCTGGACATTGTAAAACTTTTATAACCACAAATATTTAAGTTAACTACAATGAACTCTAGTGTATCCTTTCATATCATATGATTATGTGACTGATATGACTTTATACTCACCTTTTTATTATTGTACTTTTTAAAAACCTTTCATCTTTATTCTAAATACTTACTATTTTATGTGTTTTATTATTTTCTAATGTGTTTTATAATTTGATAATTCATTTTGAGCTATGCTGGAGCTTTTCTCCCCGGGCCTCTACTGAAAATAGAAATATATCCAGTTGGACTAGCCCGGTCAACAAATGTAAAATAAATAAATAAAAATAAAATAAATAAATAAATAAATACTTTTTGTGAAAACTATTTAAAAACAGAAATGTGTATTGCAGTATCAACAATCCTTCATATTCTCACTGCCTTCATTTCAAAAATGCTAATGATATTCATAGATTCATTCAGATCCAGATGGTGGTTAGCATTAAGTCTAAGCTGCAAATAAAGTTCACTATATTCCAAAAAAATCTCCCAACTCTCCTGCCTGAAATCACGTCAATTTTTTTGAAGTACCCTGAAAGCGATCCTGGAAAATCTGTTGCAGCAACCAGCATGTTTACCTACTGTATTGTTAGTGGAGCACTGTCTGATGTTGCAAATCTGCTCATGTATTCTTACCCTTTATGTGCATTCAGTTTTGTCTATGTATAATGTATCACAGGATGAGCAGTTACAGTGTCATAGGTGGTTATTAGGCCAAGCTTATCCCAAATTTACCAAAACATTAACGAGATGCATCAATACTTTGAGGAATTTTATGGTTGTGATATAGGCTTGTAGACATCATGTGTTCAAAGGCTGTCCTTGTCCATTAGAGAATTAATTAAATATACAACTGCTGTAGTATCACAGTTTGCCCTGACATGTCCCAAATATTAATCAATGGTGCTTCAGAATTTCACTATGCCCACTAACAAAGTTACAGTTTCCTGATATCATCCAGCTCTATGCCAGCTTTAAGCTGTTCTCAGTCTTAAATTCCAGTACATTTTTGATATTAGCCCATCTCTTGCAAATAAATTCAGGGACAGTATGTAATGTCTGTTTAGTGTTATCAAAACAATAAGCTGTTCTCCAATTAGTATGGATTACTTTTTATGCCAATCACACTGTTGCAGTAAGTTAGAATCATAAATCTCTTAAAATTAGTAGATTATGAGGGGATCGCACCCACAACTTCATAACTACTTTTGGGAATACAGATGAATATCCATGCTCTCTCTTCAAGCACATATCCCATGGTTTCAGCCTGGAGACAATCAGATTGCCCCTTACACTAAACATAACACTTCAGTTGATTGACTCAGTGAAAAAGTTATCATTGTCAGGTATTATTCTAAAGAGATGGACCACCTGGTCTTTCACCAGATATTTTTAAGAACTTGAGAAAGTCTCTTTGCAGTAGATCATCAAAGAGTAGCAGCATACAGTAAAATTCTTATGTAGTCAGGAATCTAGGTAAGGGATACCATCACATACAAAGCTGTAAGTGAAATGTAAGAAGGAAGTAGTATCTTCCAAAACCTGCACAAGTTGGTGCAGCACCTCTTAAGTACTTTGCCAGACAATGAAGATGTCATCTAAGTACCTCAAGGAAGCCTTGCAAGGGCTCTGATAGGACCTAGAAAATAGAAAATTAGTTTCCCAGTGCAACACAACCAAATTGATGTATACTGAGGCATATGTTGCCTCCATTGCTACTCCACTAATCTGAAGGTAAAAGGTCAATATTTCCATAATCTACATTGATTTCCTGCAAGCACACAACATAACAGGTGTTACAGTCATTTAAACACAAATAACATTTTCCACACACAGTCCATGATTTACATTATCACCACCTAACTCCCTTTATTAAGTTTCATAATTCTTATGGACTTGCCGGATGACAATTATTTCAACAGTGTGTGTACTTTAAGACTCAGATTTTAAAAAATGATGCTCAGAATTAGAATCCTGTAACTTTCTTACATTACCATCCCATTGTTTTTTTCAACAAATGTACTTTTTATTAAAACAAACTTCAGTCTGAGATCCACCTTCATTGTTTTTGAAGTACAGAGCCAAGTTGAGTTTAGTATTTATAGTCTGAGATCAACCAGTGTCTCTAGAAGGTTGAGCTTCTGAGAGGAGTTAAAAGTAAATCCCTTTTCAAACAAACCATGCTGGAGGTCTGGGATGTTTAAAGGGCTGTAATTATAAATTTTAAAGTTGTTTTTATCAAAAATATTTAAAGAACTTGGTGAATAAGGCAAGGCATCCCCAAGTACCATCAAGGCATTCATGTGGAAATTAATTCTTTATATGGTTCCATCCTCTCCACCTGCCCCTTCTGTTTGATGTTGTTAAGAGTCTCTTGGTGTTTTGTTGTTATGTAGATAAAAATGTGGACTAGCGGAGGTTTGGTTATTTCATTGCTCTATACCATCTGAGCACCTGAACAGTAGCAGGGGAGGGGAGGAACTCCTCAGAATCATGTGCCTTAAACATCTGGGCAGTGATGGCAATTTTAAGTCCCGCAGTTCTATAATTATCAGAGGAATGGGCAAAACATTGTTCTGAGAGAGTAATACCTACCAAGCATAAGGGCTGTTTTTAGGGGAGACCATGGAGATATGTTGACTAGGAGAAAGATGGGCAGGGCACTGGGAAACACAGAAGGCACCCCAGCCGAGGATCGAACCGGAGAACCTCTTGCTGTGAGGCGGCAATGCTAACCACTGTACCACCGTAGCCGCCCTATGATATAATTGTATTTCACTAGCTGTAATTTACCAAGACTCAGTCAACTACAGCAGTATATTCTCGCAGGAGCACTATATGAAAAATAAACATAGCCGGCCTTAGGCAAAGGCCAACTAGGCAGCCACCTAGGGCACCTCAGTAGGTAGCAGGGGTGCCTTTCCTGTAATCTGGATGGTATAGGTCGACCAGGATGGGGGAAGCTGGTGGTGCAAGGGGGCACTGGAGTCCCTTTGCCTAGGGCACCAGTTGACCCAAAGGCTGGTCCTGAAAATAAGGTATTTGTTTTCCCTTTCCCTAAAGGACTATGCTCTATGGCTTTCCATAAACTCAGATAATAAACTCAGAAGTTACTGTGAATTTGATTACATTTTATGCTGGGTGGTACCTCAGAATTGCAAAAGTGTGACATAATGACAGAGCATTTGGAACCAGTTTCAGATAACCATATTTACACAATGTTAGTCTGGTGAATTGTTGTTTGGTAAAAATGATTATACTGTATTGCCATGTGAGGCAGAAATGCAACGTATGAAGAAAGGCAATTAACTCTGCTGAGCGGAAGAACTGACCCTTACATTCCTAAAACCATGACAATAATAACATGACAGGGTACTAGAACCAGTGACAAAATGCAGTAGGATTACACATATGTAAATAAGGTAGATAAAACAAAAATCAAGGGAATTATATTTTCTATTGCAGACTGATTTTTCTGTATATCACAGACTTCTGCTATATGCACCTTCCCCACTGCTTCACTGTGCAGAGTAATTTTCAACAAAATGGAGCCCAACAAGCTGTGATGTAGCTGCTTTATTTCTATGTATTTATAATTATTATCCCTTTCTCAACCCTTCTATCATTGGCCTGTGGAGACTATTCAAACTCACTTACATGGTTTTAGAAAATTCTGAATCCAAACATGGAATTATTTTAACTCTCCACATTTTTTCATACTATATTATTATTTGCAAACAAGTATTTATTTCTCAGAATTGCAAATCCAGTGTTGAAAAGAAACTGATAACCAAATGATATGTAGTCACATTTTCAGTGGTACTCCATGTATGAGTACTCTTCTAGCTGTCTATCTTAATAATAACTTTTTGATCCTAAAAACATTTTCCCACTTTAATACTTTGCTGACTTTGTTGACTGTGCTTTTATAGCAAAAACATTTTGTTAGACTCCAGTTGTGATATACTTGTTGATTTAAAGAGACCTATTTATGGTGAAATTTTCCATCATCACACAAGCAGATAACAAATTTAGAGTCACTAGCTACTCAGTCTAACAGCCCCTGCTATATAGTCTTATCTCTAGAGTGAGGCCAACAATGCCTGTCTCATTCATTCCTAAGTATTCATTTGTTATTTAATATGTAAGGTGACCTAAAAAGACTTATTTTTATCCCAGTGAAGACCACGGGTTATAGAACAAAATGCAACAATGTCTGCTTGAATACTTGAAATACAAAGAAACTGTTGATCTATTCATGCATTAATAATTAAAAAAAACACTTTTTCCTATTCATGCATCATATGCCATATTCATGTATTCAAGTATTAAATGCAAACAGATATAACTGTGTATAGATACACAGACAAATAGATACACAGATAGATACACAGATAGATAGATAGATACATAGATAGATAGATAGATAGATACATAGACAGACCAACAGATAGATATACTCAAGTATTATTTACAAGCTCTCATTGTTGAGTACTATCAATACATTCAAAGGAGAAAACAGACACCTGCATTAAATCAAAAGTGGTGGACACCAGCAATGAACACATTTAAGCAATTAGTATGACTATACCTAAACAGGAAAAAGGAGTTCTTTCCATCCATCCATCCATCCATCAGTCCATCCTTCCATTCCATCCATCCATCCATCCATCCATCCATCCATCCATCCATTTAGCCATCCAATTAATCCTACATTACTTACTTGCAGCCACTAATGCATCCATCATTTCATCCATCCTTCCATGCATGCATCCACCCATCTATCTGTCCATTCCAACTATTCTGTCATCCACACATGTAATCATGCTTGCATCCCCCATCCACTTGTCTAACTATCCATTCATCCATCCATCCACCCATCCATATATCCATGCATCCATCTACCCATCTGTCTATTCAGCCATCCATTCATTCCATCTGTCTTACTGTCCATATTTGCATGCATCTATGCAACCATGCAAGCATCCATCCATCTATCCATTCATTCCATTCATCTTACTCTCCATATTTGCATGTATCCACGTATCCATCCATCCATCTATCCAACAGTCCATCCTTCCATTCCATCCATTCATCCATCAATCCATTCATTCCATTCATCTTTCTATCCACCCATTTGTCTGTCTATACTAGCATGCACCTGTCCATCCAGTGATCATCTGCCCATCCATCCATCCATCCATCCATCCATCCATCCATCCATCCATCCATCCATCCATCCATCCATCTATCCATCCATACATCCATGCATCCATCTATCTACCCATCTGTCTATCTAGACATCCATTCATTCCATTCATCTTACTCTCCATATTGTATGTATCCACGTATCCATCCATCCATCCATCCATCCATCCATCCATCCATCCATCCATCATCATCAGTAATACTTTATTCGTGTCAGGTGAGTCAAATAATATCATGTAAAACCACTGCAAGGCAGGATTCCTTTTGGATAGGACATGACTCTGATCCAAGCCAGTGCTTGTTCAGAGACTCAGATGCATATAAACATAGTTAACATTTACAGCAGTCAAACTGTGTACTATGTTTTTGAAGGTGAAACAAATTGAAATAGTTAAATGAAACATATGAGGGCACAGGAAGACCATAAAAATGTCACATGGAGAGAGACCAAGGACATGATCAAACCTCTGAGCAAGGAAGCAACAGCAGTAAACACTGCATCATCAGTGGCAAACAGAAGGATAAATCACTTTATAAAGCTGATCAAAATAAAACCATAGTGTAATGAAAAGCAATAATGGGCAAAAATACACACACACAGAATCATTGTGTTTTCCCCTATAACACTTCAGAAAAAAGAAGAGAAACATAGTATACACCCTCAGCAATGTACTATAAAATGTATAACTACCAAAGATGAAAGGTAAAAATACAGTTGCATTCCTCTGCTATCAGTGCCCCACAAAATTACATTGGTGTGGACTTGCCAAATATACACAGATATCTGTTGAAATCCTAACTTAGATGATTTGCTGGTGAAGGTTTCAGTGGATATCGTAACGTGAGACTGTGCTCAGTTTTGATGCTCAGTTGTTACCAGTTACTACACAGAATGTAAGTGCCATTTTGGATACGCTACCTGAAGTGCAAGCAGTAGTATTTTATGGCACGTCATCAGTCCGACCAGCCAAACCCCGAAAAGATTTACCAAGCCAAGAAATTAGAGCAGCAAATTCAGCAAGAATAACTGAAGTCTATGTGATGAGAAATCCTCCGTGTTTAATGTGTTTAAAGAGGAATCTTCGATAGGGATAATACCTCGTATTCCTTTATATTAGCTATAGAGTCATATTAAAAAAGTACTTTGCAGACAAGAATTCAAAGTAAAGGGCAGATCTTTTTTGTTCAGTGCCAAGCATCTGTAAATGGATTTAACTGCTGAATGAAAATAAATGAACTAAACAGAAAATCAATGAATTTAACAAGCTAATGAGCTAAATTCTTATATACTTCAGTTACTACAAAGTTCCAGAAGGCAGTCTCCCTGAAATTAGGTTCATTTTGTGGAGCAGAAAGAAAGAAATAAAGAAAATCATATTTTTATGGAGGACAAAGCTACCCTCACAATCCTTTATCCAAGGGACTATGCCCCACCAGCCACACACACTTTATATAACCGATTATGAGCTTAGTGCAACTTGAGACAAAGAGATGTTCCCTTCACCTGAATAATCTTTCACTCACACACACATCCACAAAAAGGCACACACAGATGCACGTACACATACACACACACACACACACACACACACACACACACACACACACACACACACACACACACACACACACACACTTTGTCCAGCGGTATAGTTACGAAGCCTTTACCTGCTGTAAATAAATGTCCTAGTTACGAAGCCTTCACCTACCTGTTCACGACCAAATACCTACCCTTTTCACGAACGAAGCAAGCCCACACTCCAGCCAGTGACCACCGTTTCACAAACAAAGCAAGCCCACAATCCAGAGAGCGACCAAACACCTACCTGAAGCAGTAATCCACAAATGAAGCCAAGCCTGCGCAATGAAAGTCCTGCGAGAGCAGCAGCAGCTCACCCCTCATTGGTTCGGCCTGCAGCCGAACCAGTCCGGAGCTCCTCTTCTGTGCGGTCATCACCGCACAGATTCCTGGGTATCTCACGGCAATGATTGCTGGGTACCTCTTTGTCTCTATCTGGACTACTGATAAAGGCAGTCTGAGTTCTTCTAATGCCTCTGTGCATGCGCAGAGGAGTCGGGACTCGTGATTTTTTTTTTTTTCCGTTTTTGTTTTCCAGTTTTAAAGATTTTTCTTTTGTATTTTCTAGATGGGAGGGCTGCAGTCCAGCAGTCCGATAGCACGAGCTGCCCCTGACTAGTTGTGAGATACTGTATATTTGTATAATACTTGCTCAATAGCTTTATTGGGTTTGTAAGTTTGTAAGATTTGTTGGTCTGTGCTACATAGAGGGCATGAGGGGTATAGAAAGAGGCAAGATCAGATAGGCGGGGAGGGGCAGGAAGAGGGTTTGTTGAATAGGAAGTGAGTTGTTTGCAATTTTAAGGACTGTAGTTGATGGAGAAATTCAAGCCATTGGAGTTTTTTTAGCATTATGCAGTGGCAAGAGAAATGTGGTAAGTTTGCAGTGAAGTTTGCAGTTTTATTGTAGGATTGTTCCATCTTTGAAATTACTGAAGACTGTAGGCTTGTGATAATATTTTTGATGATCGTTATGTCCACCATGCATTTGGATATGTAAGCCATAGTTGTCTCAGTATATTCATCTATGTTCACCAGATTATTCACCATGGCTGTCTCCCTGAAGACATCCCAGTGTGTGATATCAAAGCAGCCCCTGACACTTTCCATGGCTCCTTCATGCCAGACCCTTATTTATTTCACAGTGGGCATATCTCTGAAAAAGAGAGGTTTGTAAGCTGGTATTAGTTTTATGGAAATGTGATCAGAGCCAACCAGGTTTGGTTATTGTACAGCTCTATACACCCCTTTTATGTTAGTGTAAGCCTTGTCCAGATTATTTGCTCCCCTTGTGGGAAAATCCACAATTTGGTAGTAATTGGGTAGCACCTCCCTGAGATCTGCCTTGTTGAAGTCACCAGCTATCATGAATGTAGTCAGAATTCTTGTATTGCAGCTCACATATAGTATTGTGCAGTGCATTTAGTGCTTCAGTGATGTTAGCATGCTGTGGTATAAACACAGCTCCTACATAGACACCATTTAGTTCTCTGGGCATATAAAAGGGTCTCCATTTCAGTATCAGAAATTCCACATTTACAGAGCAGTGTACAATCACAATGTTACAGTTTTTGCACCAGCTATCATTCACAAAAATGCACACTGCACCTCCCTTAGTTTTTCCACATGCAGCTAAGTTCCCATCAGCTCTGAACACAGTGAAACCATAAAGGCTTACAGCACTGTCACTAATCCTGTTATTAAACCAAGTATCTGTGAACATTAAAATACAGGAATTTCTCACCTTGTTTGTGGTGTTGAGCTCAAGCCTGAGAAGTCCATCTTGTTGTCTAATGAGCATGCATTTGCTAACAGAATTGATAGAAGTGCAGGCCTATGCGGGTTTGTTTTCAATCTGGCAGCAATTCCAGCTCTGCAGCCTCTTTTCCTGGTTCTGTTCCATCTCTTCCTTTTGGGACTCATCCTGATTGTTCCAGAGCCTTCCATTTCCTGATTTAGGTACTTTAAAGCTTGTTTCTTTAGGATGCTGAGTTCCAGCAGTTCTGGGGGTGTTGTAGGCCCCATATGCTTTGTGGTATGCATGGAATCCAGCCAGAATTGAATACTTGATTTCCAGAAGTTTCTTTCTACTGTAAGTTACTGTAACAGCATTTAAATGACTGGAAAAAGATTTTCTCACATGTTTGCTAGACAAATAAGACAGATTAAGCTTCCTGTATCATGAGCTAACAGTCTCCTTGGGTGCCACCATTTTTTTAAGTAGTCAATATTTTTAAGTATTAAGAACTGAAAACAGTAGAGTGTTTGTGGAAAATGATTATTTACTGTACACCAAGCAGAATAGAAACCATTTATCACAGCAATCAGTGAACATCAGTAGCCAGGTATGAGATTCCAGCTGTGGTACTCATCTGTCTTCAGTATATTTTTTCTGGAGTACCAAAGTACTTTTTTGATGCAGATTAGGCTAAGGAGGGAATACAAAAAATGTCCACAAAAAGTGAGCCATCTAAAAAGGGGTCACTGCTTCTCATTCTTATGATAAAAAAGCTTATAGGGAGACTTTGCCAGTGATACCTTTTACAATGCTCAAAAGGAAATTGCTGAGAGACAGAAAAAAAGCACAGGAGCTGACTAAAATGATCATGAGTACCTTGAACATGAATGGGAGTCTGGATCTGGGAGATGGAGACAAATAGGAAAAAGACCAGCAACATAGAAATTAGCAAATAAATGTGAGACTATAAAGCATTGATCACATTTGTGAAATATAACTTTACAAGAAAAAGTGGAAAGATTGGACTTTTGTTGACTTTGTTAAACGTCTGGGGGATGGAAACGCATATGCCTTACTTCATGTCATAAATGTTTGAAAGGGCACTAAAGGGAAACAGGGAAAAAAAGCAAAGTGACTGCAAGTAAAAAATTTTGTTCTTAGCAAAAGATATATTTTTGTGTGGTACAGTTCATGATACTTATTGCATGTTATAAACTACAGTATATTCAGTTATTGTTGCATGTGATAAAGATACTAAAGAAAACAAGTACCTTTTTTCTTCTTTTAGAGTTTTAAGAAATGTAGGCATTACATTGTAAAAAATATTAGAAAGGCTGCACAAAAGCATGTTCAAGTTAATATGCTGTAATCTTGAGTTGCTGCGTTGAGGGCTGGGGGTGTAAAAGTGCACAGATTATAATATATGGTGCGCTGATATGGTCACTCTTACTTTTGCATGGGTGAATGTCTGGGTTAAGACCTTTGTGTAAGCAAGTAAATAAAAGGACACTGAATATACTGAAAAGTTTTCTTTTAGTAAATAAAGCTGCAGTGTAATTAGAGAGGTTTGTAGAGCTATGCATTTGGTACTTGTGTTTTCATGGGGACAAGCTGACTATGGGGGAAACAATAAAATAGAACACTTGACAAGGGTAATGGTTAATGCTTTCTTAAAGAATATAAGCTGTTTTTTCATATCTAGGAGCGGAATGAAGATAAGACAAGAACAGACAGCAATTAGTGTAAGTAGTAGCATGGGCTGTAACATGCATTTTAGCATGGATAACCTTAATGGTAGGTCAAGTTATGCCTGTGTGTGTAGCAGTTGATTTGAGACAACTGTTCCTATTGGGAGGATTAAACTTCATTATTTGAATTTCTACATAGTTTTGTGTATTTGTTTTAAGTTGATATGTTCTGGGGGTGTTCTGGGGTATGTTTGCTTTTTTGCTTGAGTGTTTTCATTAAAACAAAAAGTCTTGTAAAATGTGTCATAGGTTCAAATGGAGATGACACAACTATATAAGAGATCAACCTGCCAAACATTAGTGGGCGTATGTAACACAAAAGCTGGAAACAGACATTTAAACAAATTGTCATATATAATAGGTGGGAATAATAACTTCTTATCATAATAGCTACACATATTATTTTGAAATGTGAATGGCTTCACGGGTATAGATAAAAAGGTAAGAGTACTGAATTATATTTAGAAACTCAGAGTGCAAATAGCAATGCTACAGGAGACATATTTGGAAAAAAAAGGATTTCAGGATGGATATCCAACAGAATATAAGGGACAAAGGAAAAAGGAAGTACTTACACTACTTGTTAGAGAGGCTCCAATAGTTATAGAAGAGGAAAAAGATAGTAATGGTTGATTTGTATAAGTAAGCGGCAACTGGCAATGGAGGTGGATTACACTGGCATGTATTTTTATTCCACCTAAAACTGCTATTATAGAGCTTAAGAAAATTTTGGGAGAAATAATCAGCTTTCAGCAGGGAATATTACTTATAGGTGGTGACTGAAACTTGATTTGCAACTATGAGGATATATCTGGGGACCTAGAAGGGGAAGTATAACAAAAAAGGATAGGTTTCTAAAGAAATTTATGAAAATATATGGTACAGAAGATGTGAATTCAGTAGTAGGAACTCAGAGAGAATATTCATATTATTCCTCAAGGTACAATAAATGGGCTAGACTGAGACCATCATTTAACAACAAACACTCTGAAGAATGTCACATATATATATATATATATATATATATATATACACACACACACACAAACACACAAACACACACACACACATATATATATATATATATATATATATATATATATATATATATATATATATATATATATATATATGGGTCTACTGTATATAATCGAAAACTCACGTTTTCGAAAATAAACAGTAGACCCATGGTTACGCGAAAGTGCACTTCACCGAAAGTGCACTTTCGCGAACACCACTAGAACAAACAGGCAATGTCCTCCACTGTGGTGCGGTAGTCACGGACCTTAGGGTTAGGGCTTGGGTTAAGGATAGTGGACAGCCCTACTAGCTATCCACTATCCTTAACCCAAGCCCTAACCCTAAGGTCCGTGACTATCGCACCACAGTGGAGGACATAGGTCCATGACTACTGCACAGTGGAGGACAAACAATGTCCTCTGCTGTGGTGTGGTAGTCATGGACCTTAGGGTTAAGGCTTGGGTTAAGGATAGTAGATAGCCCTACTAGCTATCCACTATCCTTAACCCAAGCCATAAGCCTAAGGTCCGTAACCATTCGCTCATGTGGTGTTCGTGAAAGTGAACTTTCGATGAAGTGCACTTTCATGTAACCGTGGGTCTACTGTTTATTTTCGAAAATGTGAGTTTTCGATTATATACAGTAGACCCATATATAAATATATATATATATATATATATATATATATATATATATATATATATATATATATATATATGCCAACTCCAAGATCATGGGGAAAAGGGCAAATTTCCCCATGTTGGCCAGTTGTCTTCTTTGCCTGTTTAAAATTCCAGTGATGTGAACATTCATTTAAGTGAACGCTCAGTGTTGTCATCTCAATCTAGTGAGATTCGGCTATGTGGTATTTTGGTAATTAGAAGTAGACCCATATATATCTATATAGATAGATAGATATAGATTAAGTTAATAAATCATGTTATGTTTTTTGGCACCAATTCATCTGTAGTGGTTATTAAAAACTGTCCATGAAAGTAGTTTGGTAATTTGAATTTTATTTTTTTGAAAATATAAGAATATATGGTTAAGTTCAAGTCAAAACTAAAGGAAAGAAGTAACTGAAAATTCTGAAGGAGGAGAATATAAGAAGAAAAGAATATTGATGATTAAGTTAAAACAGAAACAAAAGGTTGATATAAGAAAATAATGAGATAGACTTTTTATCTGCTCTTGGTAAAAGGTAGGAGATATGTTAAAAATGCATTTTGAGGAAGGAAAAAATGTTGATGTGTTTTATGAAAGGATAGAATTTTTGTGGTCAGTTGTGTTAGATAAATTGCCTGCTAAAGGGAATATGACATACAAAGCAATTGAGGAAGATAAAGGCCATGTATGCAATATATAAGAAACATCTAAATATTGTTTTTTGGACTATAAAAACAGAGAGAGATTCCAGAGTGTTTTAAAGAACTTATTAATGGAAAGTATTTGAAAATACTGAAGTGAGCATGATATTGCTTGGGAAATATAAATAAGGGAGTGCAGTGGAGATAGATAAATGGGATAAAGCTCTGTTTTTACAATATGGTGTTCATACAAAAGACAATGTGAAGAATTATATATCAAATGAAAAAAGATAAGATACTATTGGACAAAAAACATTTTTGTAGACGTGATGAGGAGGATAAGAGTTAACTGTTAAAAATATAATAATGTAAAGTATATATAAGGAAAAGTGTAAAATATATTAAGCATATACATATTGATATACAAGATGTTTAAATAAAGCAGTACCTATTATTTTTCAATAAGTGCAATGATAATATTTTACATCCGAGTAATAACCAACTTGGGCAGACAGACCCTAAACTTAACTTCCCATCTAAATTTGCAGAAGGACTGTAAGTAAAAGTCAAACAAATACATGACAAGACTATAGAATAGTCTAATGCATTGTGAATTCAATGCAAATTAAGATATCTTAGAAATAAAAACCCAGAAGAGGAGTAAAAATGCAGAAATTATTTTGGGATGATTATATCAGATTACCTACAAGCAAATTAGCAGTGTGAAAAAGTAGCATGTAAGGCTATAGGAAAAAGTTTCCTGTTGCAAGTATTTTACATCACAGACTGTACTGCCGTAATTTTAGCTGCAAACATTATACATCACTTACAATCTACCCAGTCAATGTCAGTCAAATATTACATAGCTCATTTAAATCCTGCCTTCTTTTAAACCTCGTTCCTCCCCTGTATGTATTGTTCCCACAGTTCCCATGTTTCCTATATAATTTGCTCCTCCCCTTTTCTAAAGATCACGATTCCCGTTGCTTTGCCTCAGTTACTATATTTACTACTTCTAGTACATTTGGTTTAAACATTTGTTTCCATTTTCTAGTAATTGCTTTGATGGCAACCACCATAATTAGACTAATCAAGGCCTTACAATGTCTAGGCAATTCTGATTCTGTATCACAGCCCATAAAAATCATTTCCCTAATTACACCAATTTGTTCACCCAGTATCTCTCATAGAATAGTCTTCAGGAAATCTTTAAAGTCTGCCAACTCATTACACTCCCAGAAAATATGTTCTCAATTATGCCTTTCTTCCCCATCATTTCTCCAACATTTGCTGTCTACCTGAGGAAAAATTCTCTGGAGTCTACTTGGGGTATAAAAACATCTATTCAAACATTTCCAAACACATATCCTAAATCTTCTAGATTTTGCTTTATATTTGAGAGACAAACATGTATCCCTGTTGTTTCTTTGTGAATTACTTATTCAATCTATCTTCCCAATCCTTTCTAACCTACTCTGACTGATATTATTTTGAATGCTCTACTAATTACTCCTTTTTTAACAGCAGTTTTTGTTCTAGATGATACTAAAAACTCTACCAGTACTGGTCTTTCATTTAGGACCTCCCGTTTTCTTTCTCTTTGTCTATTCTCTGACATCAATCCTTGATAGGGAAAGCAATCTGAAACCTGTTAACCTGCAGTCCAAATAAATTTTTGGCATCTTCCCATTCTATTACCTTTCCTTCTCTAGTTATTTGCTCCCAATGCCTTGGTTCCTTTGCCAGTTTTCTCCAATAAATTCCAGCCCCCTCTTGCCTATTGTCTGTATCCCTAGATGCAGTCATCGTGATTGGCAGAATCTCCTTTCTTCATTCCCATGTTGGCTTAGTTCTTAGATTACTTTCTGCTACTTTATGAATATAATACTCAGTAAAATTTTTATTCCCCCTAAAGGTCTGCATCCAAAATTCCAGTCTCTTCTTATTTCTTGAGCTTCCCACCTGTTTCACCATCATCCTTTTCCACTTTGAATTATAGGTTTCTGCTTGTGCTATATATAGGAGCCTTAACTGTGTAGTTCTGAAATACCCCTTCAAATCGGGCAAATCCAATCCACCTTCTTCTATTGGAAGAATCAACTTATAAATCACGATCAAGTACTTTTTACATCTATACCCAGAGATAAAGGGATGGAATACTTTATGAATAGTTTATTCAAGTATGCACATTTTAGAGGTGGAAATTAGACTTTTGCAGGAAAGTATGACCTTAGCATTAGATAATTTTATTGTTTTTGAAGGAGAATGTTTTAAGCAGAAGAAAGGGGTGGCTATGGGAGCTTCCTGTGCCCATATGCTAATTTGCTTTTTCTGGAGTGGGAAAATCAAGTAGTATTTAGTTCTCCATTTTTCTGTCATGTATCCCTCTATGTTCAATTTTTGGATGACATTTTCATTCTGTGAAAGGTTCAGATGAGAAAATGTATGACTTTGTGGAGCTTTTAAACAACACATAACAATTTTTAGAATTCACGTGTAATTTTGATAGAAAGGGGATTAACTACTTGGATATCTATATAGAACACACTACCTATGGTTTTAAATCCAAAGTTTATAGGAAAAGTACATTTAGTGATTCATATTTGAATTTTAGTAGCTTTCACCCATTAAGTCATAAAAAGAACCTGGTTAAAGGCCAATGTATCAGAATAGCAAGGATGACGTCCCTGTGGTCAAACCTTGAGAGGGAATTGGACATAGTAGTCCAAATCTTTTTGGACAAAAGATATCCCCCTTCATTAGTTAATGATATTAAGGAATATGTTCAATCTGGTTGGGGGGGGAAGAAATACATGCCCTGTTAGGGGATGGTCTGGGAGAAACTGTAGGAAGAGTAGAAGGGGTAAAGAATAACAACAGGAACTTCAAGAGGGCTATGGTTCTGCAATATAGTGAACAAGTAGATTTGGTTAGAAATACATTTAAAAATGATTGGAGTATTTTTAAAACTAATCCACAGATTTCACAAATGGTGGGAAATAAACCAATATTCAGAAATAAAACTAGAAGGAATTTTAAACATTTCTTTAACAAAAACTATTCCTTGACTTCAGGAAGGTTCCTTGGAACACAACATACCACAAAATGAGTTACATTCAACCAATGCTGCTATATATGTAAAAAAAAATGTTTATATTTAAATAATATTAGCAGATCTAAGGTGGCTTTTATTAAGGGGAATTGTTCCAGTAAACTGGTGATTTATATGGCAGTGTGTGTAGGGTGCTCCTGTTTTTATATTGGCAAAATTGAGAGGACTCTTCGGAGAGGTATTTATGAGTATGTATATGATATTAAAAATCAAAAAGAAAATAATGCTCTGTTCAAACACTCCAGGGTATGTCCTGCATTTTAAAAGTTTATTTTTGGAATCATAGATTGTGTTGTTCATAATCCTAGGGGTGGTGATATTAAGGTTTTGTTGGAAAATAAGGAACTGAAATGGCAGCTAAAACTGCAAGCTACTTCCCACCATGGATTAAATGAACATATTTCTATCTAGTATGAATTAACTTTGACGGCCACAGAGATTTTAAGGTTCTGTTTTTAAGAACTCGTATTTTTTTTAAAAGAGAAAATATATATTATTTAGGAAAATGTTTTTATTTACTTCAACATGACAGTTTGATGTTTTATTGAGAAAGATAAATGATGTATTTTTAAAAAAAAATCCTTTTGTATCTTTTTCCCACTGCTCTTCCGGTTATATTGGACTAATTAAATGATTGTCTAAGTAGATGGATTTGATTATAAAAAGGGTGTGGGTAGTGTATGATGATTCTGATGAAGTCCTGTTTTGAGTAAGGACAAAGGTGCTCAATCCATGTTATTTTATGTCTGTCTGTAATAAACATTTTCATTCTTAGTATTTATAGTGTTTTTTTATACCAGCTTTTTTGGGGGTCTATATTATAACATCAAAGTCTTAAAACTTTGAATGTTATAATATCGAACCCTATTCAGCGAACGCTTAAAATAGTGAAGCTGCAGAACACTGAATACTTTCCTAGGAAAAGTATTCATTGGGCTGTTTCTGCAGCTTCACTATTTCCTCGACTGTGGAGCGAAGGTTATGGACTGGGTTAAGGTAAGTGTATGAACGAAGGTGAGTTTGCAATAGGGACCTTAGGTTTAGGGAGTGGGTAAGGTGAGTGTGCGATAGAGACTTTAGGGTTAGGGAGCGGGTAAGGTGAGTGTGCGATAGGGACTTTAGGGTTAGGGAGCAGGTAAAGTGAGTATGCGATAGTTAGGGACCTTAGGGTTAGGGTTGGGTTAAGGTAAGTGGATAGCTAGTGGTGTATGTCTGGTTTATTGTAGGATTTTGTGAAGTGTATGTATGTAGATTATTTATTTTGGTGTGCTTGTGTTGTGTGTATGTTTGTCGGAACAGCAAATTTTTTCCCTGTTTCCCTATTCTGACTGTTCGGTTTTCTGGTGTTTCGATCAAGTGGGTTCCATATTATAACATTCAAAGTTTTAAGACTTCAATGTTATAATATAGACCCATTTTTTTGGTTCCCAATTATTTGTTTTCAAGAATCACAAGAATCAGCTTATCCAACTTGACTCTTAATGCCCCCCCCCAAATATAATCCATCAAGTCTTTATTAATTGCTATCCACAACTTCTCCTCTTGTTTATAAAAATATGCCTGACCTGTGTATTAGACTAAAGGGACTAAAAGATTTTAACTGCTTGTATCTTATTATCCATATCCATATAACAGAGCTTCAAATTTCTCAGTTTTTGTATTATCTTTTGTTTAGTCTCTTCCCACTTATCCTTAGCTGTCAAATCGGAATCCTTTTTAATCTATACTCCTAAATACTTCATTTTATCTGTCCATAAGGCTGCTGAACTTGAATGCCAGACATGACAGCAAATAATCCGATCAGTATGCCAGTTGCTGTGAAGTATCATCTATAGTAATCACTCTGACAAATTGCTTCAATAACTAGTACAGTCATCCTGATTTATAATGCTATTACTTCCTGAATGTGCAATAGTCAGAACTGAGTCACCACACCATATATGTGCAATATGAACATCAGACTATATCAAACTACAACTGATGAAGTGCAATATTCTAATCACAATGTGAAGTCATAGTTTTGAAATACCTACTAGTATAATATTGTCTAATGTCTTCCTGTCCAAATGTGGCAATTTATTGTGTTGTTAATATTTTAATTATTACTGTATGCGCATTAGTCTTACTGTCATTCAAACTATGTGTTCATTATGTCTTGCACGGGGACCAAACCAAAGTAGTTTCATTCAACTTGCACTCCTGTGTATATCTGATTGACAATAAAGTTTACTTTGACTTTGACAAGTCCGCATAAATATGGATGTTACTGAACCAATTTGTGTGCGTGTGCATACTTTCCTGCTATTGCCTTTATTTTAGCTTCATTAATTTTGTATCCTGAAAAGATCTGAAATTCTATCAAAGTGTTCCACAACCCTGTAATGCCTTTTTCTGCTTTTATCAGGTATAAAATAATACCATCTGCAAATACAGCCAACTTTTCTTGACTACCATGCCAACTATATTCTTGAATTTGTGAATTCCTTTTTGTCTTTGCCAATGGTTCTAAATATAATGCAAATAACAAAGGGGAAAGAGGACACCCCTGCCTGATTCCTCTGCTCAAGCAGAAATTATCAGAGAGGAGCCCACCCACTTTAATGTTCACCTCTAATCCCTCATATTTCTTCCTAATCAACCTTATAATTTTATCAGGGAATGCAAATACTTCCATTACCCTCCACATAAAGTCCCAGCTTACTCTGTCAAATGCTTTCTCTGCATCAAGACCTACCAACAACAGTGGTATATTTTTACATTCTGCTTGCCTCTAGATCATTATTGTTCTGTTAATGTTGTCAAATGTTTGCGTCCCCTCCACAAAACCACATTGAGCCATATCTATCAACTTTGGCATCATGTTTGCCATTCTTTTAGCCATTATAGATATAAACACTTTATAATCGTGGTTTAGTATAGAAATGGGCCTCTATGAAGCTGGATCTGATGGATCTTTACCCTCTTTAGGTATTACAGCTGCCACCACTTTCTTCCAGGATATTGCTACTTCTCCTCCTCTTAAAATACTGTTAAACAAAACCTTCCAGGTTTTTATCATTTTTTTCCTTCCTAGCTTCCATACTTCCACAGCATACCATCAGTTCCCTGGGACTTTCATGCAGATTGGTTATACATCATGATTTTATCTCATGTGCTCCTACCCTAACTGTAAGTAAGTGAGCCTAATCTACATCTAGCCTTGGCATATTTAATTCTTCCATAAACATTTCCATGTGTACCTTTTCTTGATTTCCATATTTCTCTGCTTTATACAGACTTTCATAGAATTTCTGAAATATTTCTAATACTTTTATAGGATCTCTTATTATCTTCCTTGTTATAGGCTCCCTTTCTACTTTCTGTTGTCTTAGTCATTGTGCTAAAATGTTTTGTGCTCTAGAATTATTATCAAGAAACAGTTGCTTAACAGCAATCTTTCTAAACTCATAAATATTATCAAGATAATCCCTTATTTTCTGGTTAGCATTCTGAAGTTGCTCCTCTTCTTGTTCTATGGGATTTCCCTTAGTTTGCAATACTTTAACATTTGTCAGTCCCTTTAAATAATTCTTGTTACTTCTTAACTATATCTCCCTTTCTTTTATTTCCACCCTATTTTTAAACTCCACTTTAATTTTATCCCACTCCCTAGCTATATTTTCAGAAGAAATTTCTATCTTCTCTAATAGCTCCTGAATAATTTCCCCTACCCATTCCTGAAATTCCTCTCTAATAGCTCCTGAATAATTTCCCCTACCCATTCCTGAAATTCCTCTGTTATAGCTCCTGAATAATTTCCCTTACCCATTCCTAAAATTCCTCAACTTTCAACAAATAGGTGAGAAAGTGCCAGTGTCTCATTTTTACTTCATTACCCTGTGTTTTTCTTTTAGTTATTATTGACATGTGATCTGAAGAAGTTATTGGATGTGTATCAAGACCTTCAATTAAATGTGCATGTTCCTTTGAAAAGTAAATTCTGTCTAGCCTAGCTCATTTTTGTATCTCAAGGAATAATGTGTAAATTCACTTAAAACTCCTATTACTGAATTCACATCTTCCATGCCAATATTTTCATAAATTTCTTAAAAATTTACCCTCCTTTGTTATATGTTCCATTCTAGCCCCCGACACATCTTGTTGCAAATCAAATTCCAGTCCCTACCTATGTAATATTCCTTGTTGAAAGCTTATTTCACCCAGAATTTTCTTAAGCTCCATTATTGCAGTTTTAGGTGGAATATAAATACATGCCAGTGTAATTCTCCTCCCTTGTCAGTAGCCCCTCAGTACTACAAATCTATCATTATTATCTTTTTTACCCTCTTCTATCACTATTGAAGCTTCTCTTGCAATTAATATAAGTACTCCTATTTTCCTTTGCCCCAGGTATTGCACTGAATAACCATCCTGAAAACCTTTCTTTATCAAATTCACATGTTCAGTTCTTTCCAAATGTGTCTCCTGTAACATAGGTATTTGCAATCTACATTTTTAGTATAGTTCACTATTCATTCTTTTCTGTATTTATCTGTGAGACTATTGGCACTTTTTTAAATGTCTAGTTCCAGCTTTTGTGTTACATGCATACACTATTTGGTAGTTTGATCTTTTATACAGTTGTTTCTTGTCATATCCATTTGAGCCTATGTTACATCTTGCAAAACTTTTTATTTTACTGAAAGCCCTCAAACAAAAAAACAAACACACCTCCAATACCCCCGTAAAACCTACTAACTTAATAATAACACACAAAACTATGTACATCTTCAAATATTGAAGTTTTACCCTCCCAGTAGGAATGAACGTTCCAAACTGACAACCACACTCACAAACTTCAGTTAACCTAAGACAGTTTATCCATGATAAGACGCATGGTGTAACCTGTGCTTCTACTATGTGTTGTCTGGTTTTGTCTTATCTTTATGGATCTCTCAGCTGGGAAAACGCATGAATGCTTTCAGAGAACATTATCTCCTAGCCATTTCTCTTTATCAGACTGTCTCCTAGAGGCATGTGAACAAGATACAAAATTGCTAAGCATACTTTTATTTACTAGAAAAAAAGCCTTATAATATTCAATATTATTTTTCGTGTACTTCTTTTCTCTTAAAATTTGTTATTAGATCAAGCTAAAGATCTTAATCCAGTCATTCTCCTATGCAAGAATGAGGAAAAGCACACTAATTTTTCTTTTGTCATGCTCTTTTAACCAGATTTTTCTACTTCTTTTTTTACATTGTATTGCCTACATTTCTGAAAACTGAACAAGGAAAATAAGAGAAGAAGGAAGAAAGAAAAAAGAGAAAAACAGGAGCACCTCTTTACATTAGTATCCCCATGAAACTTGAAAATAACCAAGAAAACTTTACAGCATACAAAGAAAATCATGCACTATTAAAATAGTACCATTAAGAAAAAATTGTCTTGTTTACCGTTAACTTTCTCCCTCTTCTTCCCCTCTCCTAAGTAAAGTAGGACATATGCTTTAGAGTCCCGTACAAGTTTAACAAAGTCCAAAAAGTCCAATATTTCCAGATTTACTTGTTCTGTCATGTTTTACAAATATAACTATTGCTTTGTAATCCCGCATTTGTAAATGTCCAAGTTACTAGTTTTTTTTTCCTATTCATCTCCATCTTCCAAATCCCGTCTCTGCTTCATTTTCAACATACTCTCAATTCTTCTAGTTTACTCTTTTGTCTTTATTTCCTTCTCTCAATCATTTCCATTGAAACATTGAAAAAAAGGTTTCACTGGCATAGTCTTTCTGTGTTCTTTATTACCAGAACAAAAAGAAGCAGAATCTCCTTCTGGTTCACAGCTCACGTTTTTTTGGAAAAACTTTTGCATTTCCTCTTTAACATGTACTTCATCAAAAAATGATTTTGTCCCTCCACGGAAAATATTTTGAAGATAGCTTGGTACAGCAGTTTGAATCTCATGCCTTCTTCTTGACATTCCCGGAATAATGGAATAAATTTACTCCTCTTCTGCCTGGTGTACAATGAGTAGTCATTCTCCACAAACACTGTGCTGTCTCCTATTTTTAGTACTTTGTCTTGCCACAGTTTCATCAGAATCAACTCCTTCTGCTGGTAAGATTGCATCTTTATTATTAAAGGTCTAGGTTGCTTTCTCATAGCCAGGTTTGGAGCATACACACAATGTGCCCTTTCAATTAACAATTCCTGTTGTGGAATATCAGGCCTATAGTTTATTTGTGCTTTCATAAAATTAATATAGCCTGTTCCTGCCAGCTTCTCTGGTACAGCAGAAAATCTCAGGTTTTCCCTACATGCTCTGTCTTCTAATTCTATTATTTTTTGAAACATCTCTGTTTCCTTAAATGTCAACTGGTTACATTTACTCAGAAAATCCCAGCAACCCTTACTTAGGTATGTACATTTCTTTAGTTGAGGTTTAAGATGGAAATCAAGAAATTTAGCTTAAGTAGAAGTAATAGGGGATCTAGCATCCACTATTGGATGCATGGGTGGATCCTGCAGATCTTTATGCAACTTAAGAACGCCAAATATAATAGGTATCATGGGATTATCAATATTTAAATATTTATACTCATCTTCAGAAGTCTGACACTGCATTAACATATCATGCAGTGTTGCTCTTATTTTCTTATATGCTAAATTCATCTCCCTTTAACCTACCTATTTGATACACTGTAGCTTTAAGTTTTTTTGGTAGAAAGTTGTCATGTGACTACTCTTAGAGTTTAAATGTTCTGTGGATCTTGTACTATCTGATGAAGTTTTGTTTTTTCAAAATAAAAGCATTTATTTTTTGTGAATAAAATTTATTTTGGATTACCAGAGGTGTGTTCTGATCAACCACTGAGTGCCTGTGCTGCATTTTTGTGATTTCAAAGTTGTTTTTTTATTTTTTCTTGGTTTTATATGTCCTCTGTATTTCCTTTTTCCTGGTATCCAAACAGTGCAATTACTATCCATTCACTAAAATTTACCCAGAAGTTTAGATTCACTGGCTTTCTCTGCTATATTTCTGTTTTCACACTGGGGGAGCTAGAATTAAGCTGTTACTTAATATGCAGCCATTTTGGAAGTCCACTTCATCATCATCATAAGAACATTAACTGCTTGAACAAAATCAGACAGAAGCAAGTAAAATAATTCACATTATCCACCAGATGAAAGAAAAAGAATAAAAGAACTAATTATGCCCACCCTTGATGAAAGAATGCAGAGAAAGAAAAAAGATACAAACTTTTAAGCAATTGAATTGCATCAGTCTAGGGCAAATTGATACCATTTTTCAAAAAGAGAAGTTGTATAAGAACAAAAGACAGAATCTAAAGACAAAAAACACAGCACAGGGAGACATAAGGAAGTATTATTTTAGAGCTTGGTGGTGAGGGAGTAAAGCAATGTATGTGAAAAAAGCTTTAGACTCAAATAAGGTTACATAAGTCAAAAATATGTGGGTAACCATAAGAGTGTATTTAAAAAAAAGAAATATGCTGTTAATTAAGTAGAGTCTTCAGCTTTTCACTGAGGCAGAAAAATAGACAGACTAAGTGAATGAATCAGTCCTTACATGTTGAAAAAATGTGTTTCCATAAGCCGCATAAACCAAAGAGGGAAAGGTACATAAATGTATACTAGGCTAACAACCAGTGGGGCCTTTAGTGCACCCCAAATGTATCCCATGAGTTATTGTGCCTTAGAGGTCATTTTAGGGGCTGTACGTTAGTTAGGGCATGATTTAATGGCTGACTCAGTCCATCCATCAGAGACATAGGTGTCAGACCAGGGGTGAATTTCTGATTCCTTATCCACTGGTCCAAGTTGTGCTTGAATATGGTTAGGAAAAGGATCAGCTTCACATGGATGGGAAGCCTATTCTAGTGAATGAGGATTTTCTGAGATACATACCTCTCCATCCAACATGCCCTATTTAATTTGCAAGTAAAGTTTAAATCCATAAATCTGGTAGTTCTGGTGCTGTTCATTTGCCAGATATGCAAGAGGTCCATCAGAGTGGAATCCAAGGGTACCTTGTATGCCAGGCATAAATCACCTCTCAGCAATCTGTAGGAAACAGAGTATAAGGCAATCTGCATAGGACAATGTATTTACACCCTGTAATCCTTATGTGAGGAATGTTTGTGGGTGTTCCAGTTGTATTTGTCTGGTCAGGTACATACCTAAAGGGGCATTATATTGAATGATGTGTCTAATGAGGGTTGAGTATAGTGGCATGATGAAGTCCATGGACCTAGACGCCATGCCCTTACATATATGTTGAGTGACACAGAATGATTTTCTTACTATCTTAGACACATGCTGGTCAAAAGCCAGATTACTACATGAGTCCCCAAATCCTTTACAACTGTGTCTACTTTTAGGGGTGTCTTAACAATAAGGTAGTTTCCCTAGGTGGAGAACTTCCCAAAAGGTACTATTATGCATTTCTTGACATTGAGTTTTAAGGTGTAGCTTTGGCACAAGTCATTTGACTGTGTTAGACATTCCTGTAAGATGTTAGCATCATGGGGGGCTTTATTGTTCCTAGCTTGCAATCATCCGCAAACTTGGTAAGCCGAATGTCATTGACATTGGCTTTGAATTCTGAAAAATAGATGCCAAAGAGAAGCAGACCTGATGACAGCCTCACTGTGGAGGTGGTCTCTCCTATCGTAACTTCCTGGGTTCTGTCTGTGAGTTAGCACTGGGGTTTATGCTTAATTCCTTGACTTTGTTTACAATGCCCAAGTGGGTTATTGTAATAAATGCCTTAGCTAGGCCAAGGTAGGCAGTATGCACCATTTTGCCCTCATCCATTGCCTTGGTGGCCTTCTCAAAGAAGTCCATCGGGTTCAATAGGCATGATCTCCCTTTGACAAAACCAAACTGGGTTGGGTGCAATGTCTGAAGGTTTCCTCTGTTACTGTTAATCATTCTATGATAATTCCTCCATGGCTTTTTATATAAGGCTAGCCAGACTAACGGGTCTGTAGTTTTCAGGATCCATTGATGGCCCACCCCTGTACAGAGAAATGACCATTGCAGTCCTCAGTTTGTGTGGCACAAATCCTTTGAGGAGGCTATAGTTGAAAAGGTCACACAGACACACCATTCAGTAAACTGTACAAGAAAATCCTAGCCAAGCTACAGTCTTCAGTGTTTAATACCTTAAATCTCTGTAGTGGAGGCCCATAGGATATATGCAAATGACTGCTTAAGGAACATGCTAGCATTTCCGCTACATGGCCTCTGAATACCCATGGCTTACTAGTGCATTCAGACTAATAAATTCAAACCCCACTAGATATATGTTTCATATTTATTCTGGGCTCATTAGTACAGCATACATGGATTGTCTGGCTCACACCATGCTAGAGAGAGAGAGAGATAAAGTCCTGACTGTAACTCAGGTTACCCAGGACCAATTCAGTAAGGTAAGAATGAGAAACCAGTGCCATATCTCTCATCCTGAAGGAGGGAGATGGTGTACTCTGGGGCAATGTTGACACCACTGGATGGTAAGTACACAGCATGCAGCATATGGGCTGCAAACATGCACTCAGCTCTGTTAAGCATCACTCATCTGTTTGCCATTATTGCACATAAGTCAAAACAATCTGCACAATATTAAAAGGTCCTTCCATTGGCAGAAATGCATGTCAGATACTAGGAGATAGGATTAGGTCATAAGCTAACAACCTGTTATGGCTATTTTTGAATGATGGCTTCATTAGCTTTCTTCCTATAGCAGAATGAATACCATGCAATCATGACAGTGGAGCAGATGGTCAGTAGGTGCAAGGACAAAACAAATGCAAAAAGAAACCCTGAATATCAGCTATAAATGTATTTTTTTATTCTTTTGTTTTATATTGTCTGTGTCAATCTAGTCTGATTTATCTTCCTACAGATAAGATAGTAAGAAAGGTGATTTAAGCACCAACCATTAAATAAGGCGATTCAGAATATTATATTCATAAAGAAGCAGAAGATATTCTAAGAACTAAGCCAATACAGGAATGGAGAAAGGAGATTCTGCTGATAGGGATGACTGCAATTAGGGATACAGACAATAGACAAGAGGGAATGCGAGTATATTGGGGGAAAACTGGCAAAGGAACCAGGGTATTGGGAGCAAGTAACTAGAGAGAGAAAGGTAATAGAATGGGAAGATGCCAAGAACTTATTTGGACTGCAGGTTAGAGACTGCCTTCCATATCTAGGGATGATATCAGAGTACAGGCAAACAGAAAGAAATAGGGGGTCCTAAATGAAAGACCAGCATTGGTAGAGTTCTTAGTAGAATCGAGAACAAAAGTGGCTGTTAAGAAAGGAATAATTAGTAGCTCATATAAAATATTGCATAACTATAGGAATCAATCAGAAGAGGTTAGGAAGAATTGGGAAGAGCGATTGGATAAGCAATTCACAAAGAAACAATGGGAAGATACATGCATGTCTCCCAAATATGCAACAAAATCTAGATGATTTAGGATATTTGCCTGCAAGTGTTTACATAGATATTTTTATACCACAAGCAGGCTTCAAAGTATCTTTCCTCAGGTAGATAGTGAATGTTGGAGATGTGATAGGGAAGAAAGAGGTAACTGGGAATGTATTTTCTGGGACTGTAATGAGTTTTCTGACTTTAAAGATTCCCTGCAGACTGCTCTGTCGAAGATGCTGGGTGAACAAATTGGAATGACTTATTTTTTTTAGCTATGATACAGAGTTGGAATTGCCTAGACATAGTAAGGCATTGCTGAGTCTAATTATGATGGTTCTCAAAAAAACAATAACTAGAAAATGGAAATCAAAGTCTAAACCAACATTACTAGAAGTAACAAAGATAGTAACATAGATAAAACAACTGGTACTGGGAGCTTTAGAAAAGGGTAGGAGTAAATTACACAGAAAAAATATGGGAACTGTGGGACCACTACATGCAGAGGAGGAATGATGTTTAAAAGAAGGCAGGAAATGAATGATCTATGTAATGGCTGACTGACAAGGCTGGATATATTAAAAGTGATGTATAATGTTTGCGGCTACAGTTGTGTTGGCACGGTTTGTAAGTTACAATGTTTGCAACTGAGATTGTGTTGCTGTTGTTTATTTTCATTTATACAAATGTAATATTGTCTATGCCACACATGATAATTTAATAAAGATGTTTCTTGTATAAAAAAAAAAAACATTAAATAAGGCTGCCTCAGGTAATGGGTGTCAATCTGCTGAGCATATAAGAGTATCTAGGCCTGCTCTAAGTAGCATAACAAGGTTACTTCTCAAATGCAAAAAAAATAGAAGCATGAGTTATGGTTGGTTATACATGAGTTTCCATGCTTGCAAAAGCACGTCAAACTACAAGTCCCAGCATTGCACTTGCAAGATTAATACTTAAAGGGTAGAGGATCTGCAGTCCCAGAGACTGCTGTTGGTATATGGAATTCATCACAAAAAGCAAAATGTTCCATTACCTTATCAGCTCTGCATCATAACAAGTTATTTAAAAAAAAAATACCTTCAGACAACACACTTGAAAGTAACAAAATTAAATAAAAGGTTACTGCTGAACTGGGAATGTGTTTTTCTTTGCTTAAAATGTTTATTTATCCATTAGAAGGATGATACAATGAGGGATAAATGACTGGATTGATGGCTTCACTGTCTTAAACAGATGTTGATTCTGACCTCAAGTAAAAAAAAGCATGCATTCACACTAAATGGGTATCTATCATGATGTTTATATAATGATATACAACTCTACAAATGCACACATACATAATTACCATGAAACAGAATACCATAGCTTGGAAGCAAAATGACCATATGAACCAGATGGTCTAAGTATTTCACAGAACAGTCTATTGAAACACATCTGGGGAATAATGCTCATGATTCATTTGTCTTGAATATATCAAAAACACCCTACAAGGTTGAAATGATCAAGAAAACCAGAGTAATTGTTCAGGGTCTGTCACTTCAGAGTTGACAAAGTACTTGAGCTAATGCAGAAAAGGATGTGATACTTTTAAAAAGAGCTCAAAATCACATCCATATGGTGTTGTTTCAGCTTTTTTCTTACTATTAAGTAGCGTTAGTTTTCCTTTCGTGATCAGAATGCTATGGATGGGTGACACAGTACCAATGTATTTCTTTATAAAACATACTGCATCTATTTCTTCTGTATATCACATGCGTGAATCTGCTGAGAACAAGAATTTTTAACATTTGCTGTAGTTGTTTATTTATTTACTTTGCTTTGCATTTTTTTCCACTTAGTCCATTTCTTTATAGCTTAGACACTGTTTTGCAATGGCAGCATTAATTTGTGCGATTTTTCTTATTTCTATCACTTACTACATTAAAAATGAGCAAATCATGTAAGTTTATGGTTTATAAGAGTAAAACAGGCCATCAACCAAAGTAGCTCAAAATATTTTTCATATTTTACATAATAATAATAATAATAACATACCAAACACACTAGTAATAGGTGACTTTATAGTCAGGCACACTGACGTCCCACTCACTAGGCTTAACAAGGAGAAGATTACTGTTAGCTGCCTGTTGGATGCCAGGATCCGCCACATAACACAAGCACTCAGGTCACTCCAGATCATGTACAAATATGACTCTGTCATTGTCCATATTGGTGTGAATGACCTGAGCTGTACCTCCCTGGACTACATGAAAAGATACATGGAGGAGTTCTCTGATCACGTAGCCCAGGCCAGTATGACCCTGACCCTGTGTAGCATCCTGCCCTCACCAAGAATTATACCACGGTATAGAGAAAAAATTATCAATTTCAACAATTGGCTAAGCTTCTGGTGTCATTCAAAGGGGATCCACTGTCTGTCAGCCTGGGATGACATGCTCAATACGCCACGCTGCTTCGCTAGAGACAGCTTGCACCTGTCACCCTTAGGCTTTCAAATACTGGCCAAGGCTCTTGCCACCCTCATAATGCCTTTTTTAGGCAAGGCTCAAAAGACAAACCCACCGCCGTAAATAGCACAAGTAACAAAAACTGAGGGTGATGCTACTCAATGCCAGAAGTCTAAACCTCAAAATGCATGCACTCAAGGCACTCCTTAGTATGGAGAAAATTGATATATGTGCAGTAACAGAAACCTGGTTTAAGGCTCCAGAGAGCACCCCAGCACTATCAGGCTACAACTCATACCATACATTTCGGCTACAAAACCCAGACCGAAATACAAAAGGCGAGGGAATATCCATATTCATCAAGGATACCCACACCTCCAGGTTAGTGGCACAGCACGATGCTTCAGAGATCATCCACATGCAACTAAGAATGGGCAAAACTGCTATTTAAATTATAGCTTGCTACAGATCACCCACCATGTCCCAGGACCCCCACTCTGCATTCCTGGAAACACTGGGAAACATAAAGGTCCTATAAACACCCTGATATTGGGTGACTTCAATTACCCAAACATTAATCGGGTGAACTACTCAAGTAAAAACTCCCTTGCCCAACATTTCCTAGAATTTATAAACTCAAATGCCATGGATCAATTGGTCAACACCCCCACCACAGGTGACAACATATTGGACCTGGTCATCACCAACATGGGTGACCGGTGTTCCACACTGGAAGTCAACCCCTCGCTGGTTACATCTGACCATAAACTAATCACTCTGGATATCCACATTCCACCACCACCCCTGGTCAAAGAAACTAGCTTGAAAAACTTTTTAAAAGCAAACTTCACGTTACTTAAGACTAAGGTGGGAAGTTTCAAAGCCCCCATGCTATAAGATAACACTGTCCAAGCTGCAAAATCCTTTACTAATGCACTCTACGGGCACCTACAAGAATGCATGGATCATGCTATCCCAAACAAAACCAAGACTCACTCCTCCAAGAAAAGAAAACCAGTCTAGTGGACCCCTGCCATAAACAAGCTATACAATAGAAGGAGGAAAGTAGTACAGAAAAGAGTGAAATCCCAAGAAGGGAAGACATCCCTGATCAGTATCAGCAGGAAACTATGTTCCCTCATAAAATCATCCAAGGCTAGCTTCGAAAGAAAAATTGCCATGGACTCCAAAGATAACCACAAGGCATTCTTTAGCTATGTCAAGAATCTAAGTGGCAATTCTCAGATTTGCTCAGAGTTAGTGCAGAATGGCACAAAATACACTGAACCGACCGATATAGCCAACATCCTGGCAGACAGGTTCAGTGCAAATGTCACCCCCCTCTCACCCCCAAAAGGGCCCGTAACTATACCAGAAGAATGTAGTGCCCCTGAAATCACAGACACTCAGGTTAAAACAGCCCTCTCCATAGCCAAAAACACAGCATCAATGGGACCGGACAGTGTCCCAGGCTGCGTCCTACACGAACTCAAAGATGAACTAACCCCTCATCTAAACACACGGTTTAAACTCAGCCTCTCCACAGGCTACATGCCCACAGAGTGGTGCACAGCAACGGTTAATCTGCTCCACAAAGGTGGAGCCACAATGGACCCCGGGAACTATCACCCTATAAGCCTGACTAGCTTGGCCTGCAAAGCTATGGAGTGCATCATCATGGATCTCATTAACAGAGACATTGGAAACCTCCAAACACTGGACCCTACCCAGTTTGGCTTTGTTAAGGGCAGATCATGCCTCCTAAACCTGGTGGACTTCTTTGAGACAGTTACCAAGGCTATAGATGAGGGAAAGGTGGTCCACACAGCCTACCTAAACCTCACAAGGCCTTCAACACCATTCCCCACTCAGGTATTATAGACAAGCTCACCAGCCTGAACATAAACCCCTACATCATGAGATGGGTTGCAAACTGGCTCATGGACAGAACCCACATGGTAAGAGTTGCAGGAGCTAGGTCTGACTCTAAACCGGTTACAAGTGGCATTCCCCAGGGCTCAGTCCTAGGACCCCTCTTGTTAGGCATATACTTCTCAGAGGTACAGGCAAGCACAGGAGGACTATGGCTGACCAAGTTTGCAGATGACTGCAAACTAGGGGCTATAATTGACTCTCTGGCTGACACAGACATCCTCCAAAAGGGTTTCACTGAGACAGATACCTGGTGTCAAAACCATGGCCTCAAGCTAAATGCCAAAAAGTGCATAGTCATCCCCTTTGGAAAAAAACAAAGTACCCACAAACTACCACATAGGTGGTAGCCCCCTAAATACAGAAGATGAAATAAGGGATCTGGGGACCCAAGTAGATAGTAACCTCTCCTTTATAATCACAATGCCAAAGTGGTTAGAAAATCCTTCTATGTGGCCCACCTAATCACAAAAGGGTTTGCATCCAGATTGAAAGAGGTCATTGGGCCCCTCTACACATCACCCATCAGACCCATCATAGAGTACAATGCCCCATTTGGGATGTACCTTACAAGACACCTGCAACAACTGGAAAGACCACAGAAGTACCTCACCAAGAGGATCACTGGCCTCAAGCAGATGCCCTATGCAGCTCAACTGAAGAAACTCCAGCTGTACTCGGTTGCATACCACCTACTCAGAGGTGATCTCTGCCTGACATACAAGGCCATGTCCAACCCAGAATTGATGGACATGCTCCACCTAAAGAAAACTATATCCCCTCGAGCCACACTCTCCAGGGATCTAAACCTCACCACAACAATAAATTGGACGTGCTGGAGGGATAGATTCCTGTCCCAGAGACTTCCCATGCTCCTCGCTAACCCTCTTCAAGAGAAACCTTGACGAGTGGATGGGAAACAGAAAGTTTACCCCAGGGATCACTTCAATGGCTCTGCTGGACAAAGGCACAGGGAACTAATCTAAGGGGGCGGCGAAAGCCAACACATTCCGACTAGGCTTATAAATGCCTTCGGGCAGATAACCTAGTACCTACCTATGAACCCATGAACAACTTTCTTGGTTTAGTCTCATGTTAACAGACAAGCAATACTGAAAAGACTGCTTTATACTGAAATAGTTCATTACATTAACTTTACTAATCCTGCTCTAAAGAGCAAAACTTGAATGTTTAGAAAACAAGAAAAGTTCCAGAATTTATTACGAAAAAGCTGTAAGAAAGTTATACATTCCCTGCACAGCTGAAATACAAAGACATATGTGTAAGTATATAATATACATACAATATGGCCTGCCCTGCCCTTCCCTAACCTAAGAGGCCCTGTGGACATCTTTTAAACACCAGAAATCCTGAATAGGATTAGACATCCTCTTAACAGACTGTCCTCCCAGATTTTTTCGTGGAAAGTATGTCCTATCATTGTACTGCTTAGCTTTACTCACCAGGACATTTTTTTACTCCCCTGCCAGGTAAACCAGCAGCCCCCCCCCCTCTAGATTGGCCTTTTGTTGGTCCCCTCTCCTTCACTCCCTTTTTGCCTTTAGTCCATATAATCCTCTCTCTCTACCCCGTCTCTTGCTCTTTTTTCTTGGTTAACCCCCTGCTTGCTCTGTCTGATATTTCTTTCATAACCTGGCCACTAGGTGGCGCCCTTCTTACCACAAACCATACTACTACATTTTCTGACTATCTCACTGCAAATCCTTTCTTGTTCCTTAGTCTACCTTTGTCTCTTACTATTCCTCTCAGGAGCAACTCCTCTATCTTACCCAGCACTATTTCATTTACCCCCCACTTACCATACAATCTCCTCAAACTCTCTACTGTTTGAGCTCACCATTACCTTTACACCTGTTTCTCTCTTCTTGCCTGATTGTTTTCTGCAACCTGTTCTTCCCCGCTCCGTTCGCTTCGCTCACTCTGCTCTCCACCCTACCCCCAATTCCCACCCACCCCCAGGGGTCCTACCTTTAAACTTACTTAGACACACCCCTAATTAGCTAATTGCCTATCTCTACTTCCTGCACATCTACCACTTAACTCCTTACACCTAACACCACACCCTCTCTCTTTTATCTAATCTATACTACCTCACCCTATTATTTTACACCGTGTAGTCCTACACTTACTAACCTTTCACTCTATAAAAACATGCCTTTAACCCTTAACTCAATCATCCCTCTTCTTCTACTTAACATCCTGCTATACTACTACACTCTTACCTCCTACGAACATCTTAGGCTTAGCCAAACTCCTGTATTAGCCAAACATACTACAACTACACTTCCCCTACCTGACCAAACCCATATTAATATACTTTCAACCTGCCCCTACCTTCCCCCTCTCTACCATAAAGTACACCATTACAGATTCACAACCTCCAAACGGTTCTATATAATACCCATCAAATACACAAATATCTTTCAAACCACACAAACACTTTTATTGATACATGGGGACATCCACCCCAACCCGGGTCCCAATACCCTCCTCAATCCCACCCCTTCAAACCATACAGCTAACTATACTAGCACACCCTTCTCCACTGACTCCCTCTCTATTGCTCACTTAAATATTCGTAGCATTAATAACAAATTAACACAACTCCATGCCTTAATTGATTTCTATGCCTTTGATATCCTCTGTCTCACAGAAACCTGGCTTAAACCCAGTACCAAAGACAACGAATTTACTCCCCCAGGCTATAGCACTTTAAGGCAAGATCGTCTTAATAAAAAGGGTGGAGGAGTGGCCGTCCTATACAAATCACAACTTCAGGTAGCCTTAATTGACTCCTTGCCCCCCTCCCCAGGCAATGCTGAAATACTTTGCACCAAACTCCAAGTTAATAAATCCAAGGCTATTAACATAATATGTTCCTACATCCCTCCAGGCAAGAACATCAATACCCTGGAAAATATCCTTAGCTGGGCCTCCTGTAGCTTTCCCCAAGAAACCATAATCTTAGGTGATTTCAACATTGACTGGAACTCCTGCAAATCCCCCACACCCTCCATTCACCTTAATCTCTTTAACTATCATCAAACCATCAACTCCCCTACTAGAATAAATAAATCCACCCACAAACAAACCATTCTAGACTGGATACTAACCAACAACAATCCCCTCTCCTATAAAACAGGTATACTCCCCGACAATATCAGTGACCACCTCCTTACCTTTATCACTAAACAAAAATTCAACAATCCTAAACCAACTATTTTCCATACCAAACACAACAAAACAGAATTCAACCTAGCATCCTTTCAAAATGAACTCAAGGAATACAACTGGTCTACTCTAAAATACCTCCCAATAGATGAGGCTGTAACCCATTTCAACAATACCTTCCTACAAATTCTAAACCAACATGCCCCATCCAGATTAGTCAGAGTCAAATCCAAAGCAGCACCATGGCTCTCTAAAACAACTAAACAAACTATGCGAGCTAGAAATAAACTATGGTCTAAATGGAGGTCCACAAAAAACCCAATTGACCATCAAAACTTCAAACAGCTGAGAAATAAAACAAAGAAGCTTACCATTCTGGACAAAAAAAAACTACCACCTTCAATACCAACAAAACCAACACCAAAACCCAAAACTATTTTGGTCAGGAATAAACAAACTACTCCATCCTGGCAACACCAAAACGCCTACCCCAGCTAACCTAGCACAAACCCAACCTAACATTATAGCTGACACTTTCAACAACTTTTTCTCTCAAACAGTCACCTCACTTGCAAGTACCATGACTCCCCCCCCAACCCTCCAAACTACCCCCACTCAAAACAGCACACACATGCTAAAGTTTAGTACTGTCTCAACAACCTATATACATAAGCTTCTATCTAAACTCAAACCCTGCACCCCTTCTGCAGACAAGCTTCCAGCTGAATATCTGCAACTAGCTGCATCCGAGATAGCCTACCCAGTCTCCATCTTAATAAACAGAACCATAACTGAATCCAAAATCCCATCCTGTTGGAAAATCTCCCATATTATTCCCCTCCATAAAGGAGGAAACTCCAACGAACTCTCCAATTTTCGGCCTATTGCCCTTCTATCTCCTCTATCCAAAATAATGGAACGCTGCATTCACCATCAACTTCTACATTATCTCTTAAATAACAACTTGCTTGTAGACTCACAACATGGTTTTAGACCCTACCACAGTACTTCAACTGCCCTTCTCTCCTTCACTGACTCTATCAATAAAAACCACAACAATAACCTGTTCTCCTCTGCACTATTCTTAGACCTCTCAAAAGCGTTCGATATGGTCAACCATAAACTTCTCCTCGATACCCTACAATCCCTCTCACTTGATTCACAAGCATTACAGTGGTTCGACTCATACCTGACTAATAGAAAACAAGCAGTCCTCTGGGACAGCCATCTATCCTCTCAACTCCCTGTTACTATCGGCGTCCCACAAGGATCCATCCTAGGTCCCCTACTTTTCTCTATTTTCATAAACAACCTGCCCACTTCCCTCCCAACATCCACTTGTATACAGTATGCAGATGATTCCACTCTCATCTGCTCTGCTTCTTCCCCAGCACAACTCCACTCTGCTACACAGGAGGTCTTCACTGCAGCAGAAAAATGGTTCCAACATATCTGTCTCCTCCTAAATCCCAAAAAAAACAAACTTCTATTGTTCACCCCTACCTCTAAATCCACCCCTATCACTTTTTCCATTGTATCGTGCAATGGCACTGTCATCCAACCTGACTTTTCCACTAAACTGCTAGGCGTAACCATAGACAATCAGCTAAATTTTGACTATCACATTGACTTAACTATCAAGTCAGTCAATAAAAAGATGGGTGCCCTTTACAGACTTAAGCCTTTCCTTACTGCCACTTCCCGAGTGGCTCTCGCCCAAACTCACCTCATTTCTACATTATTGTATGCCTCTCCTTCCTTTATCAATATATCTAAAGCTAATCTTCAAAAACTG
Organism: Protopterus annectens; assembly: GCF_019279795.1. NCBI lineage: Eukaryota > Metazoa > Chordata > Ceratodontiformes > Protopteridae > Protopterus > Protopterus annectens. The sequence goes on along the minus strand of NC_056746.1, from coordinate 1,235,554,425 downwards.
AATACCGCCTACCACAGTATAGCCAGATTTGCCACTGGCTCTCTATTCCAAACTCATCACTGTCTTAACTTAAAGAAACTAAACTGGCTTGAACTTCCAAACCTAATACTACTTCAGCAACTAATCATCACTTTTAAAATTCTACATTACCCCTCCAACACACCCACACTAAATAAACTCATCACTCCTTATAAAAATCTCACTACACTTAGATCAGCCAACAAGCTACTAGTTACTACTTTGAAATCTCATAATAAATCAGGTGATTCCTTATTTGCAAACACTGTCGGTTCTTACTGGAATAAACTCCCCACAGAACTGACCTCCCTAGGCTCATGCCATCTTTTCAAAAAACAGATGAAAACTCACCTAATAACTCACTGGCTATGCCCCTGCTCTAATCCTGACTGACCTCAGCAAATTTATTACTCTCCCCAGTCTACTCCTGTGTACTTTTGCTCTTCTGTTCTAACTTAAACTGACTTCCACAGTCCCTTTTTTTAAACCTCCACTCTTCTGTTCTTAGTTCTGTATTGACTCCCCCTCTGACCACTCTGTTTTTTTCTGTCTCTTGCGTCTTTTAGCTGACCTCCTATAATCCTGCTACCTTTTACATTTCTCACTATCTTTGTTTTTCCCCCTCTCCTTTACCTACTGCCTGTTCCTTAGCCTCACTAAGTCCAGAATTCCTATACCTAACAGTAACTGTACTTTATTATGTCCTTTCTCTTTACATCATTTCTGCCTTTTACCTATCTCTAACCTTTTAATATCTTTTACAATACTAACCTGCCTGTTTAACACTATATATTAACCACATTTATACTTTCAGCCAAGACCTATTTGTTGTCATGACTAGCTACTATGGATATTGTTTTAACTTTAAATTGTTTTTTGATACTGAAGCTTTTCTTCTCAGCCCCTGACCTAATTTTGATTGTCATCTAGTCAGATTTGTACATGAAAAATGTATTTGCATTTGTATTTTGCCGTATTTTACTATATTAGTTTTAGTTTTATTTGTATAGATAGTATTATTAATTACTTCATATATTGTAGTGTATTAGTCTGATAGTGGAGCTTTTCTCCTCGGGCCTCTGCTGAAAATGGACATGTATCCAGCCAGACTAGCCCGGTTAACAAATGTAAAATAAATAAAATAAATAAAATAAAATAAAATATCCATTTGGGGGAGGAAGGAGAGCTTCTCTTACGAGTATGTTAAATCCTCCACATCTGATATTTATGAAGCAGTAATAATTTTAGTTGTAAAATAATATTTTGCAAACAAAGGATACTAGCTTACAAGTCTAACATTACTCTTTATAGTGTTGTCGTTACCGTTTATTAATTATTTACTTATTTTTATATACATATGAATCTTAAAAAACAATAATGATAAAATATTTTACTTACCTTGTGAATCTGGTACAAAGTAAACATGTGAGAATACTAGAAGAGCATTGCAACAATTTTAAAATCAGTAATAATTCTAGAGATTTGCAGAATATTTTAACCTAACCATAGCTGTGTCAACACAAATTCATATAAAGTGACACTCAAATGGCTGTGATACAGATTGCATGAAAATATAATTTTACAGTTCCCAGCCGACATAATCAATACCCAGGACAACAGTTTATAGCATTGTTAGTGGAGTCGTTAGGAGTGGAGCACCATTTTCATTATTCAAGCACCTGTCAGGTTAGTGCAGTTATATAGAATAACAAGAATATTATACCTAAAAAATTGTCACTGATTGTCTGCTGACAACTGTGTTTGAGTCATTAACATTATTTTGGTTTCTTTGGTTCCTTCGGTGTGCTTGAGCTGATGACTGTTGTATTAGAGTCATTAACATTATTTTGGTTCCCTCGGTTCCTTCAGGGTGCTTAAGCTGAGCATCCTCTGCTTGACTGCTGCTCCTATAGCTCCTATTTTTATTATTTATTACTGCTTAGTAGTAGCCTGATTACATTGTAGCTGTTATTCTAAGCCTCTTAGTTTTGATTTAAGCACTAGGGCTTCAAACTAGTTATCTTACATAAGGAAGGTTTGTTGTCTATACTCTTGAGGCAGGAGAGGTAGCTTACACCCTTCTGAGTTGTGAATTGCTGGTTGAAGGCTTATTGTGTCTGTTATTCTAAAAGTGTCTTAGTTTTGGTTTTAACGGTTGGGCTTTAGGCCAGTTATTTTACATTAAGAAGGTTTGTGGTCTATACTCTTGTAGGAGAAGAGGGTAGTCTCCACCCTTCTGAGCTGGGAATTGCTGGTGAAGGCTTATTGTGCCTGCTATTCTAACTGTTTTTGTTCTGATTTAAGCACTTGGGCTCCAAACCAGTTATTTTACATTATCAGGTTTTGTGGTCTACATTCCTGTGGCAGGAGAGGATAGCCTATGTCGTTGTGAGCTAGGAATTGCTGGTTGAAAGCTTATTGTCTCTGTTGTTCTAAAAGTGTCTTAGCTCTGGTTTAAGCACTTGGTCTCCAAACCAGTAATTTTACATTAAGAAAGTTTGTAATCTACACTCTTTTGGGAGAAGGGGGTAGCTGCCACCCTTCTGAGATGGGAATTGCAAGTAAAGACTTATTGTGCCTGATATTCTAAGTGCCTTTGTTCTGGTTTAAACACTTGGATTCCAAACCAGTTATTTTACATTAGGAAGGTTTGTGGTCTACACTGTTATGGCATAACTGTCTAGACAGATTTTTTAACTATAGAGAGCATCTAGTTTGTGCATAGCTGAGCATTGTTCATCACGTTTCTTGCCTTATTGAACTATTCAACATTTAAATTTCCCTCATTCCTCCCTAGTAGCTTAGTAGCCATGGTTATGCACTTCTCAACTCTCTCTGTGGCCAGTCTGGTTGAGATGAATATTCTGCCAACATTCTGAAACAGTTGGTCCATTTTCCTACCAGGGGTACAAACATCCTTGGCCTTGTACTCACGAACATGGGGGCTGATGTACTTCACCCAATGCAATGTCTTTGCTCATCCTATCTAACCATAATGCAGCATTACTTGAAATAAAAATTAAACCAAGGATCCAGTAAAAGCAAAACCTTTAGGAACTATTCTAAGGCTAAGCTCTCTCAAATAAGTGACATCTTGTCTAAATTCCAAGCACCCCCAAACCCAGTAAACATGATAGCATATGCTGAGCTATTTACAAAATCAAATCTCTGTACAGCCATATTGATAGCTGTATAGTGTGAGCTGTGTCCACTCATGTTAAAAATAAGACAAATTCAAAAGACAAGCTACCCTGGTAGAATCACAATATCAATCCGTTATACAACAAAAGAAAAAAAATACTTCACCAAGCATAGGAGGAGCAAAGCTATTCATACTAAAAGCCCCTGACCAATCTAAACAGACAAAGTAAGAGGGTTAATTAATACATCAAAGACTAAATTTAAAGAGAAAAAATAGCTTCTCAGGCTAAGGGCAACTACAAAGTTTTCTACAGTTATGTCTGCAACCTCAGTGGAGTACATAACAATGTGCAGAACATATTGTAAATGACATCATCCACACTGAACCAGAGGCCATTGCCAGTCTTTTTACTGATAGGTTAAACTCAAATTTCTTCCCCCACTCTCCCCACTAGTCCAAAGGAAATAGCGCATAACACAATCCCTCCAACCATTACTAGGGAACAGGTAATTGATGCACTTTCCAAGGCCAAAAACACTGTATCGATGGGTCCCAATAACTTCTCAGGATATTTAATAAATAGCATGAAACTTGACCTTTCTGGTCCACTTGAATCACTTTTCAACAAAAGCCTGCAGTCAGGTTTTGTGCCCAATGAATGGAGGATGGCTACAGTCATTCCCCTGCACAAAGAAGGTTCAACCACTGATCTGGGTAACTACAGGCCTCTAAGCCTTACCAACCTCGTATGTAAGGCCATGTTAAGAGTCATCATGGACATGATCAGTAAGGACATAGGTAACCTGCAAATGCTGGACCCATCACAGTTCAGCTTTGTTAATGGAAGGACGTGCCTATTAAATCTGGTGGACTTTTTTGAGAGGGTTACCAAAGCACTGGACAAAGGTACGACTTTGCACATGGCTTACCTCAACCTGGCAAGGCTTTTGATTCAATGCCCCACTCAGGCATGATAGAAAAGCTCACTAATTTAGGTTTAAACCCTTTTATCACCCACTAGGTAGCCAACTGACTCACTGATAAGACCCAGGAGGTCAAAATAGGTGAGGCCATCTCCACCAAGGATCCAGTCACTAACAGAGTCCCCCAGGCTTGGTACTGGGCCCACTCCTTTTTGGTATCTATTTCTCTGAAATGTAAGCAAATGCTGAAAATTTATGGCTGACTAAGTTTGCAGATGATTCCAAGCTGGGGGTTATCATCGACTCTCCTGCAGACACTAGCATTCTTCAAGAAGGTCTATCTCTGACTAACAAATGGTGGCAAAGCCATGGTCTTAAACTCAGTGCTAATAATTGTACCCTTTAGGAAGTCAACCATCCCAGCTAATTATCGTGTTGATAATATGCCCCTAAGAGTCAACCCAGTGTTCAGGGAGCTGAGTATGCACGTAGATAGTAGCTTTACCTTCAACCACCACTTGGCCACAGTGGTGAGGAAATCATTTTATTTTGCACAACTTAAAAAAAAGGCATAGCATCCGGGTCCAAAGATGTCATTATCCCATTGTACTCTGCCCTTATCAGACGAATCATAGAATACAATGCCCTTTGTTATGTACCTGACCAGGCATATGCAGCAACTAGAGTGACCTCAAAGGTTCCTTACAAAAGGACTACAAGGTGTAACAAACTAGCCATATGCAGAATGTTTTATTGCCCTTTCCATCTACTCAGTCTCCTACAGACTGTTGAGGGGTGATCTATGCCTGGCTTACAAGGCATCCACAAACCCCACACTTATGAATCTCCTACATATTTGGAAGTCAAAGACTACCAGAAATACAAGGCCTAGGAACCTTAATTTTGCCTGTGACTTAAACAGAACATGCAGGATAGACAGATATGTGTCCCAGAGACTGCCCTTCCTATGGAACAGGTTTCCCATTCACGTGAAGCTGAGTCTGTCTATTACCCAGTTTAAATGCAACCTAGACCGGTGGATATGAATAGAAATAGAAAATTTACATTAAGCCTGGCACCCATGTCCCATATGGCCAGAGGCAAATTATAAAAGCCTGGTCCACAATGTCATATTTGGATACAGGGCATCATTATTCTTTTGGGAAAACTCTGCTAGGCTTTGAAAGGTCTCCCAGGATGTTAGCCTAGTAACAATCTATGACTCTAGTACTTCTCCAGGGCTGAGGTTGTCATGGCAGCATGGAAAGGAGAAATAGAAATGCAGAACTAGCATCACTACACATGCTGTCTTATGCCAGGACTTTTCTTAGCCCTACACCCAACAAGCTTATGCCATACTACAATGCTGTGTCAGCAACGAGTTATGGGATGTGACGATGTGCTTACTCTAGACCTAGAAGTGATGCTACTCCATATGCCTTGTCTGGTGATTGCTTCAAGCTCCAACCCCCACTAGGGCTTGATAGCTTGATGGGAATTTCACCTGTATCAGCACAGCCTCTCTCCCCAAATTATGCATGCTCATCTTTTCTGGAAACTTTATAAGTTATCCAAATCAATAATTAATTCCAGAACTCAAGGGCCAAAGTCTCATTAGAGTTACTGCAGTGGATAAATATGATCAGTCTGTTCTCCAGAACAAGCTTTTAATTAAGGTCATGTCTCTTTTAGTTGTGGGTAGCTCAGGTGGATATTAAAGGTCCCATGGTACCTCTGTAAATCCTTATATGAAGATCACCAACATCTAGTAGGCACGACTGAAAAACAATTACAGAGACATAACTGAAGAGGAAAAAAGAGGTAAAAAAGTAACAAAAAAAAAGTCAAGCAGAAACTCCTCACATTGCAACATGAGTTAACTTTGTATGCATAGGAAAAAGTCAACAAATCTGCTGCCCACCAACACCACCATACAAGCATTACCATCATACTTGCAGACTAAAAAGATGAATGATTTAGAATATGAAAAAGAATATTCTGACAACATGCTATTCGCCACAATAGAGGAAGGAATCACCTTCCCCCTCCTACTAAGATCACAAAGGTGGAATATAGTTTAAAAGAAAAAAAATGTTTAGTGAGGTGGAAATTGAATAAATAGAATATGAAGTGGTAGACCATCTACAAAATGAAGGATTTTGTGAGGAAACTCTGACACAAGAGCTATCACAACATGATGGACCACTGATTCTGCAGATGGAGGAGGGTATATTTGAAGATGATACAATATAGAGTGATGTTCTGGAAACTTCTGTAGGCGACTCACACAAAAATCCAGAATTGCTGAATTGCACAGCAATGGAAAGAAAAAGAAACAACAAAAACTCTGACACAAGCAATATTACAATATGATAGACAAATGAGGCCCAAGATGGAGGAGCAGCAGATGGTGTTCTGGAACATTCTGTAGGCTCATATAAATATCTAGTTAGAAGTGTACAACAGGAGAACGAGCAGGAAACATAGAGCAAAGAGTTTGCTCTCAGTTCAGAAAAAAATATCTAAGGGAAGGCCTGTTTGATTTGATAGAGACAGACATTTTAAGAAAGATGAAAGAAACAGATTATGGAAAGTAAAACCTAAAAATGTTAAAAGACTAGTAAAACAGATCAACACAGTAGTTAGGACCATTAAAAGTATTATGTGTACTGTAAGAGAAATAAATAGGTTATACTACTGTGCAGTTAAACTAATAGCAGATAAAGAGTTCCCACAAAAAGTAGTTAAAAATGAAAGGAAGGAAACAATTAGAATGTTACCTGGAAGTATTAAATAGATAAAATATAAAACAACTAATTGAGGTATTACTGTTAGAAGATGAAGTAAAGGGAACAAATCTTCAAAAATTGTTAGAACAACAACTGGAGTGATAAAAATAGCACACAATATTAAAACAGATCAGGATTTATCATATACACTTTGCAATGATAAAATAAAAATATCAGCAATAGTAGAAAAACACTGACAGTAAGCAGATAAATATCAGGGAAAAATATAAACAAGCAATTCATTGATGACCTAAAAATGTTTTTCTTTTGAACTGGGAAACAAAACAAAATAAAATAAAAGCAACAGAAATACTGCCAAAAAATAATAAAAAAATAGATATATTTTGGAGAAGCATTTATGAAGTCCCTGTTGAACATAACAAAGAAGCGAAATGGGCAAAAGAGTCAAAAGAAACAGTGAAAAGCTCCAATATACAAAACAGGAAATGGGAGGAAGGAACAGCTACAGAAATAAAGAGAAAACTAAGAAAATCCAAATGGAAAACCCCAGGTCCGAATGCAATGCCTAACTTCTTGTTAGAGATATAAATATCTTTACACAATGATTTAACCCTTAGTAAAACGTACTTACATACACATTCCAAACAGACACAATCCTGGCTAACAACAGCAGAAAAAACATTCTCCACCTTATGAGTGAACCTGAAAGCCATCAGAATTAAAGACTAATAACTTTTCTTCTGGCAGTTTACAAATCATATACTAGAATTGATGCAGACACTGTTCATAGCCATCTAGAAAAACAATCATATCAATAGAACAAAAGGGTAATAAAATAAAGAAATGTGGAACAAAAGATCTTTTGTTAAGTAAAGCTGTAACAGAGAATTGGAAGCCACACGGTCTCCAGCCAAGACCGGAATAGTTGGTCAAGAGGAGAAGGTCAACACTTGCATCACACCACATGGAACACATAGCCCTCCAGAACACACACCAGCACTGCCTTTGCATAAAGACACAAACCACACACCCACCTTTGTGGAGGCTCTCAATAAAAATCTACCCAAACAGCAGAGACCTCCAAGGCAGAAACGCACTCAACCACCACAACACAACACTAATCACAAGACACATAACTCTCTTAAACAGCGTGTCACTCAACCAAAGCCCCTAAGGCAAAACAGCATGCCTAACACACTAATCATAGGTGACTCAATAGTGAGGTACACTGATGTCCCACTCACTAGGTTGAATAAGGAGAAAGTAACAGTCAGCTGCCTGTCAGGTGCCAGGATCCACCACATAATGCATGCACTCAGGTCCCTCAACAACAAGTACAAATATGACTCTGTCATTGTACATGTGGGTGTGAATGACCTGAGATGTACCTCCCTGGAATACATGAAAAGAGATATGGAGGAGCCCTTGGATTATGTAGCCCAGGCAGATATGACCCTAGCCCTGAGCAGCATCCTACCATCACCCAGAATGATGCCACAGTACAAGCAGAAAATGATTGATTTCAACAATTGGCTAAGTTTCTGGTCTCATTCTAAGGGGATCCAGTATCTGTCTGCCTGGGATGACATGACTGACAGACCTCAATGCTTTGCCAGAGATGGCCTGCATCTGTCACCACTGGGCTTCCAGATACTGGTCAAGGCTCTTGCTATCCCTATAGTGCCTTTTTAGGCGGTGTTCCAAAGACCAAATTACCACTGTAACAGCTACAAACAAATGCAATCTGCTCAATGCTAGAAATCGAAATCTCAAAATGCACTTGCTCACATCGACATTTGTGCCGTAACAGAGACCTGGTTCAAGGCAGCAGAAAGCACCCCTGCACTACCAGTCTATAACTCATTCCACACCTTTTGGACCCAGAACTTGGGCCAAAGCTCCAAAGGTGGTGGTGTTTCCATATTCATAAAGGATGCGCACACCTCCAGACTAGTAGCCCAACATAACTCATATGAGATCCTTCAGGTGCAGCCAACACTGGGTAAGACAGCAATTCAAGTTTTAGCCTGCTATAGGTCCCCAACCATGTCCCAAGACTCACACTCCATGTTCCTGGAGAATATTAGGGTCCAACCTATCACTCTCATACTAGGCAACTTCAACTACCCCTCCCTTAACTGGGAAAACTACTCATGTACCAATACACTTGCCCAATGTTTCCTGGAATTCATTAATTCCAATGCCCTGGACCAGCTCATCTTTATCCCCACTAGAGGTAGCAACATCCTTGACCTGGTCATTACTAACATGGGCCACCATTGCTCTACACCAATAGTCAACTGCTAGTTAGATCGACCACAAACTAATCACCTTGGAAGTCCACATCCCTCCCACCCCACCCCACCCTGCATAGGTAACCACCATGAAAAACTTCTCCAAAGCTAACTTTGGGCTCCAAAAAACAGAGGTGGCTAACTTCATGGCACCCATGCAAATGGAGATCAGTTGCATGACCGCCGAATCATACACCAATGCACTGTATAAACACGTACACAAATGCATGGATCTTACCACCCCCAACAGAACCAAGACACTCTCCTCCAAAAAAAGGAAGCCAATCTGGTGGTCCCCTGCCATAAACAAACTCTACAGAAGGAGGAAACTGATGCGGAATAAGGTGAAGTCCCAAGACTAGAAAAACTCCCTTATCAGCCTCAACAAAAAGTTGAGACCCCTCATCAAATCCTCTAAAGCTAGCTATGAAAACAGAATTGCAGCATATAGTAAAGAAAACCACAAGGTGTTCCATAGTTATCTAAGGAATCTCCACGGTAATACCCAGATTTGCTCTGAATTACTGCACAATGGTACCTCCTATACCGAGCCAACAGATATTGCCAATATACTGGCAGACAGATTCAGTGCCAACTTTACCCCTCTGTCCACCCCCAAGGGCCCAGTCACAATACCAGTAGATTGCCAGGCACCCATCATTACTGCAGGTTAAAACAACACTGTCCAAGGCCAAGAATACAGCTTCTATGGGACCTGACAATATCCCTGGCTGTGTTCTACATGAACTACAGAGTGAACTGGCACCTCACCTGTGTGCCCTGTTCAATCACAGCCTCACCTGAGGCTTTGTCCCTACCAAATGGTGCACTGCTACAGTCATCCCTCTCCACAAAGGAGGAGTGACTACAGACCCTGGGAACTATCACCCCATTAGCCTGATGAGTCTGATATGCAAAGCTATAGAACGCATCATCATAGGTTCATAGGTTCATAGATTAGTACTAGGCTAACTGCCATTTTAAGCCTAGCCAATTACCCCATGTGAGAATCAAACCCTGCGCCTTGTGTCTCTAAGGTAAACACCTTACCCATCGTGCCAGCCTCCCACCCTAATAATGGACCTAATAAACAAGGATATAGGGAATCTCCAAACTCTGGATCCCACACAGTTTGGTTTTGTGAAGGGTAGATCATGCCTGCTCAACTTGGTCAACTTCTTTGAGTCAGTCACCAGAGATATGGTTGAAGGCAAGGTGGTTCATACAGTCTACCTTGATCTGGCCAAGGCTTTTGATACCATTCCCCACTCAGGAATCATAGAAAAACTCAATAAGCTAGGCATCAACCCCTATATCACTAGGTGGGTTGTAAACTGGCTCACAGGTAAAACCCACAGTGTGAAAGTAGCTGACTCCAAGTCAGACTGCAAACCAGTCACGAGTGGTGTCCCACAGGGTTCTGTCTTGGGTCCTCTCCTGTTTGGTATCTACTTCTCTGAATTCCAGGCCAACACAAAGGGACTCTGGCTGACAAAGTTCACAGATGATTGCAAGTTGGGAGCTATTATTAACTCCCCAAGTGATGTTGACATCCTACAGAAAGGCCTCACTGAGACCAGTGACTGGTGTCAGAACTATGGCCTTAAGCTCAATGCCAAAAAATATGTTGTCATCCCCTTTGGGAAAAACACAGAAGGCATTATAAGAGATCTGGGAACACAGGTTGACAGCAACCTCTCTTTTGACCACCACATTGCCACTGTGGTCAGAAAGTCCTTCTGTGTGGCACATCTCATTACTAACGGTTTTGCATCCAGGAAGAAAGAGGTCATTGTCTCCCTCTACTCTTCCCTCATTAGGCCAGTCATTGAGTACAATGCCCCATTTGGCATGCACCTCACTAAACACCTGCAACAATTGGAGAGGCTGTACCTCACAAAGAGGATCCTAGACCATAAACATTTGTCCTATATGGACAGACTAAAAAAACACCAACTATTCTCTGTTTCATATCGCCTACTTAGAGGTGATCTCTGCTTGACTTACAGAGCCATGTCTGACCAATCTCTGTTAGAAATGCTACATCTAAAGAAATCCCAATCCCTCTGCACCACATGCTCCAGAGACCTCAACCTCATTACCACAATCAACAGAACATGGTGGAGGGACAGGTTTATAACCCAGAGACTGCCCATGCTATGGAATAGACTTCCCATACATGTCAAGCAGAGCACCTCACTGGCCCTCTTAAACAGAAATCTTGATGAGTGGATGGGAAATAGAAAATTCAACCCAGGGATCACTCCAGTGGCTTTACTTGACAGAGGCACTGGGAACTAACATCGGGTGGCACTATGCCAGGGTAATCATATGGGCTAGGCTTGTAAAGGTCCCAGGGCCATTAAACTAGTACACACCTATGAACCTATAAAAGGGGAAGAATCTAAGTATGGCATGGACTGATTACAAAAAAAAATGACAGCATCCCACCTTCATGGATTATGGAATATTTACAGATGTATAAGATACAGTCTACACTGATCATTCACATTGCAGTGACAATGAAACAGTGGCAAACCAATATGCAACTGAGCAATGACAAGGGATAAGAATTCAAAGGAGGATATTACAGGGTGCCACCATTACTGGGATATATTGTCCCTAATCAATTAAGCTGTTTATTTAAGAAATAAGACTATGGTTACAACTTAACTTCCAAAAACCAACCCTGTTCAAAGACATCTCATCTACTTTTCATGGATGATTTAAAACTGTATAGATCATCAGACAAAGATTGGAAAGCAGAACTACAAATGGTTAAAACTTTCTCAGATCATATAAGAATGACGTTGGGGCTTAATAAACGTGCAAAAGCAACATTAATAAAAGGAAAGCTACAGCACTAAGAAATCAACCTGGGGCAGGAATGTGATATTAACTTATTACATCTGAGTGATGCCTCCAGGTGTATCTGCAGTTAACTCCTACTGATGCCTCTAGGTGCCAAATATTCCTTGTTCATATTTGAATCAATAATTTCTGAAACCATGCTATGTACACAGTTTGAAAAGATTTAATCTTAAAGCTTGCACAATAGCAAACCCAGCTGCATTAATATTTGACCTCTGTCTGGTGCAGATAAATAGATATTAACTGTTGCTTTATGAAATTAATTTATATAGATATAATTTTCACATTTTTCTAAATATCTCAACAACCAAGTAACACAGACAAAACTCCTTAGCCTCGTATGAAATCTCTCAGCTAGATGAATAAAATGCTGCTGTCAATGTGTGTAACTTGAGTGGTTGCTGAGCTACTGTAAGTTGTTTACAAAATATTACAAATGTAATAGTTACTGTGTTTACTGTGACTTATAAAATTCAATTTAAGACCTAGATCCTAAGAAATACTACCACTATAAAAATAGTTTGCGCAGAAGAGTTTGCCATTTATACTTTTTTCATAAACCCTATGGTTCCACAGATATGAACGTTTGTTTTAAATATGAGGATGTAATTTGATTCTGTAAAAAAGCTTAGGCTCCGCCCATTGGAAGTTACAGTGCAAACTTCCAGAGCCCCATTGGAGTGAATGAGTTAAGGAACTTGAGTAGGAGGGAACATATAAATAATTGCAAATAGATGAAGGGTCAGCAATAAAACATGAACAAATGAAAACAAAACTTAGTAATGAATCTTCAGAAGGCTATCAAAAATCTTGAAAACTACCTTGACATCCAGGAAGGACGTCAAAGGTATAAATCAATTTGCTCTTCCTGTTCTAACTTACAGATTTGGTGTAAATGACTGGCCCCAAATGGCACTGAATCAGCTGGACAAGAAAACAAGAAAACTGATTCAAGCTTATCAAATGATATATAAAAAATGGTGCATACCAAGATTATACCCCCCAGTCTGAAAGAGGCATAGACATCCTCAAATTGACTACAGGTATAGGTCTGCAGTTATGGGACTGTATAAATATATTTGATGACCTCATCATGTCCATACAGATTGAAAGTTTTAAAGCATGAATAAAAAAGTATTGCTTAGTATAGCATGTGGAAAGGAGTGATAATGGAAATCAAACCAGAAGAAGATAAAAATTCGACAACAACTGAATGCGCCAAAAAAAATTAAAGAAAGAATATAAAGTAAAGTACCCAAAGAAAAGGAAAGAAAATTGGAAATCCCACAAATATGGTGGAAAGTATAGAGAACCTCTAGAACAACTTCATGTTGACCAAGATTTGACACAGAAATGGTTAAGAGAGGTGAATCTAACACAAAAGATGAACGGCTAATAATGACATCCCAAGACAGTGGGCTACATCTACTTTGGTTTACAAAGTCTATATAAAAAGTAGGAAAAACAGAAAAATGGAGGCTTGGAAAAACAGAACTGAAAACAGTTGCACATTTCATTGTTGGTTGTGATGCAATCATGACTGAGAGTCTGCATACTTAAAAGGCACTATAGTGTGGCAAGACTGATACAGTGGGGATTGTACAAGCACTGCAATATACAAGTAGCTGATAATCATTGGAAAGATGAACTACAAACCATTACCAAAAATGACAAAGTTTGGATAACCTAGGAAAACGCAATACCAGCAGTTAAGAAAATACTTGCAAGAAAACCTAATATAATAGTCCAAAGAAAAAAAACGACCAAAGTGCCTTTAATTGTTTTTTTTTTTCACAAAATATTTTTTTTTATTATTTCAAATAAGATGTCTTAAACATTACATGAAATAAAGATAAATAACATATTTACAATTCTAAAACATTACTAACTTCAAACCATTATATAACTATTTACATTGGTGTCTATGCAAATAACATTGAAATTCTATATTATATAGAGTTAGAAACATAAGATGATATATCTTCTTCGATATTTTCAAGTATTTCCAGTACTTTCATCCAAGAGTAATAGTAAGAAGTAGATCTTTTAGTTCTGTTCTTCACTGTTAATATTTCCATGTGAGCAACTGTTGTTGTTAAAGTCTCAAATTCCTTGAACGTAGGTGAAGCCTCATTTTTCCAGTGTATAGTTATGATTTTACGTGAAATTGCCAATAGTGACCATAGGATTTTAGTGTCTTTTTTTGGTACACAGTTTGGAATAGGAGAGTTGAATAAAATTAAAGACTTTGTTAATTGAAAATTATCATTATAAACAGTCTGAAAAAATAATTAATGGATTTCCAGTACATATTGAGACATATACATTCATAAAAAAACATGCTGCCAATCTGCTTTTATCTTGATATGGCATCTCCAACATTGATCTTCAATAGAATACATTTTGGCTAACCTATGTGGTGTATAGAAACTTCTGTGTAGATATCTCCAAGTGAATAATTGCCAGTATTTTGATAATGTAGAAAATTTGGAAGATTTTAGAATATTACTTTTTTCTTCTTCAACTGGAGGATGGTTGTTTATTAAAGTATAATAATCCCAGTATGATTTTTCATGATAGTTTTTTGTTTTTTTAACAATTTTATAGATATTAGACAAATAACCTGTACCCTGATAGGGCTGTTTTGTGATAAGAATAAGGTATTCTATGAGTTTTGGAGCTTCATGTCTAACTGAAGGTTGCATTTGTTCTATTTTATTTATAAGAAAATGCCTTAGATTTTGTAAAAACAGCCAATTGTCTTTATTTATATTATAATTATAAATTATCTGTTCCTTTGTTAGAATTTTCCCTTTCTCTATAAGTTGATGCCAAAAGAGTAATGTTTCTTCTTTAAGTATATTTATTTTAGATATTTGGAATGTATCTAGAATATTTGGTGTAAAAGCTATAGGGAAAATAAGAAAAATCCAAGAATTAATATTTGGTATTTTGTTTATATATGTTCTGAACACTGAAAGTGTAGAACTTACATAGTTTGATGGCAATTTATTAATATTATTCCTTTTCCCTAAAAATAATCTTTTAACATCCATATAAGGGGTGATGGTATTACTGTTAAGTTGTCTTGTATGTGATTATAATTGATTTCTATGTAAATCTGCTCATGGGCTTGTTTCCATATAGGTGTGTATGAATTATTTAACCATAGTGTTATGTTTTTAATAACAGATGAGGTAATATATAAATCAATATCCGTAAATTAATTCCACCATCTTCCCAATCTAATAAATGTTTATTTAAGGCTATAGGGCTTTATTTGGAAACCATAGAAAATTTTAAATTAGTTTATTGTATCTTTGAATAATATATTTGGGAGGTGGCAATGAAAAATGTTGTATTAAGTATAATATTTTGGGAAATATGATTATTTTAATAAGATATAATCTGTCTGCTGTTGAAAAGATATATTTATTCCAGTAACCAATTGTTTGTTCTATTTTGTCTAGTATTTTATTATAGTTAAATATTAGAGAATCTGTTAATTCATTGAGTAGATTTATTCCCAGATATAATAATTTACTTTCTGTTACTATATATTTGGAAAATCTTTTGTTTATACTGTTTCTTTTTTTACAATTACAGGGCATAATTTTAGTTTTGTTTTCATTAAATTTTAAGCCTGAAATATTTTGAAATTTATTCATGGAGTTAAATAGAGCATTCAAAGACTCATTTGCATCTGAGAGAGTTAATAGTATGTCATCAGCAAAGAGTTGGATTTTAAGGTTTAACATTTTATTAATACAAATGCCCTTTATGTTATTGTTTGATCTGATTTGATTTGCAAAGGGTTCTATGAGTAATGCAAATAACAATGGTGATAAAGGGCAACCTTGTTTAGTTCCCTTTTTATTGTTATAGGGCCTGATCTATATGATCCCAGTTTAACATATGCAGTAGATTTTTCATATAGTATTTGGATAAGATTATTAAAATTAGAAGGAAAGTTATATTCTTTTAAAACTAGTGAAAGAAAGTTCCAATTAACCGAATCAAAAGCTTTATTAATATCTAATGAGATTACATTTAAATTTAGGACTTTATGTTTGCTATAATCTATTAATGTTAGTATTCTTTTAATATTATCTGAAGTATTTCTTCCTTTAATAAAACCTGTTTGATCTTTGTGAATTAAGAAAGGAAGAAAGTGTTTGATCCTATCTCATATATAGCCATAAACATCTTGTAGTCTATATTGAGTAATGATATTGGCCTATATGAGGAACACTGTTTCTCATCTTTATCTGGTTTGATAATTGGGGATATCAATGAATATTTCCAAGAGGGTGGTATATTCAAATCTTTATTGGCTATATCATATACTTTTAATAATAAAGATATGGCTTGATTGGGTATTAATTTATACATTTCTGGTAGCATATTGTCTGGGCCAGGTGCTTTATTTGTCTTGAGCTTTTTAATTTGTGATTTTAATTCTGTCATATTGATTGGTTTGTTTATAATATCTATTTGTTCTTGTGTTAATTTAATATGAATATTGTTTTCTAAGTATTTTTTTATATCCTTAGTAGGTGTATCTTGAGTATTTATGGAATTATCAATGTTAAATTGGAGTCTGAATGCTTCTAAAATATCATTTAGTTCCGTAACTCTTTTGTTAGTATTGGGAATAAATACTTCTTTTATTTGCTTAGATTTAATTATTTTTTTTGTTCTATTAGTTAAGTATCTCATGTGTGCTGAATTAGTAGAGTATGAGTTTATTTTTATCTTTTCTAAGTTAATCATAATCTTATGGTGTAGCAATTCTGTATACTTCTTATTGATTTGTGTAAGTTCTTGAACTTGAGTAGCATTACCCTTTTGTATTTCCAGTTTCAATTTATCTGCTTTGTTTTGTAAGTCTAGCATATCTTTATTCCATAACTTCCTTTTATTTATGTACCAGGATAATATCTTCCCATATGTAACTGCTTTTAATGAATCCCAGACATATATTTCTGAAATATCTTCTGTGTAATTTATTTCTAGAAAGTTTTTGATTGTTTCTTCATAAAATTCTTTGAAATCTCTCAATTTTGTGATATAGGAAGGTATCCTAGTAATGGGATTTGAATAAAATGGTGTAAGCTCTATCTCAAAGACTATGGCATTATGATCAGATAAAGGACAATTTATGATTTTGACTTTGTCAATTTTTGTTATTAGGTCATTGGCAACATATATTCTATCAATTCTAGAGTTAGTTGTATATCTATGAGAATAAAATGTGAAGATTAGTGAGTCTGGTTCTGCAAATTCATTTATATCTTTTAAATACAATGTATCTATAAATTTTGATAGTGCTTTAGAGATGGGTTGTTTTCTTCTTTTGGATTTAGAATCTGTATCTTTTCATTCATTATACAGTTGAAGTCTCCTGCCAATATCAGGCTACCCTTAGTTAAATGAATTATCTCTTCAAAATGCTGTTTAACTGTTTTAATCCTAGTCCTGGGATCCAATATAGATTTACTAACGTATAGATTCTCTTATTTAACTCTATTGAAAATAGACAAAACATACCTGATGTATCTTGATGAGTAGTAATTATTTTAGGTGTTATAGTTGAGTTGCGAAGTAGTATAGCTACTCCTCTTTTTTGTTTTGTATTGAGAGTTTATTAGTACTGTGTAATTATTAATATTTAAGTTGTTTATATCTCTATCTAATAAGTGTGTCTCTTGTAAAAGACTATTTGTGGTTTATGTAAGTTTATGTACTTGAATAGGCTTCTCCTTTTATTACTATTATTTAGATCATTAACATTTATGGATAAACATTTCATTTCCTAGTTTTGAGTTTGTTTTATGTGTAAGTTTATGTAAATATTGTTTATTCTTAGTTCCATCTTGGATACAGAATTCAAAAAGTTTTTCTTGTATGATTTTTGCATGTTTCTGAGTGACACCAAAGTGATAGAATAAAAAAAAAACAAAGAACTTCCAAACTTGTAATTCTTAACCTTAAAAACCATTCCCTATTGTTATGAGGTAATATACCTCTTCGTTTGGTTAGTGAATCTAACCAAACAAACTTTCTACCCTCACAAATAATATTTGGATCAGTTTCTCTTATCCTCTTAGTTTTAAATAAAGATAATTGAATAATATATTAAGATAATCTAATCAGCTAAAATATATACATATATTCTTTACTCATCTTATTGTAATTCAATAATACTTACTTCTAAGCAGGTTTCAAAAGGTACAAATATTTAGATTAAGGTAGTATCATTTCAAAATAATTTAGGGTATTAATAAACATCATGTTAAAATCTATAACTGTATATTTCATACATCTGTTGAAAACTATTTACTGACATTACTGTATAATACAGTACCATTGTTGTGCAAATGTTTTAGACTACTCAAGTCCGAAACCAGTGTTTAAATTAATATTTGCAAAGTCATATTGGAATAAAAACATGAATAGTTCTGAAACCACATCATATTTCATGTTTAACATAAACTGAAATGCGATACAATGTATAAGTATATTAATATTTCTTTAGTAGACATTAAATATGTTCCTCTGATTGCATTTTTCAGCTTTTCAATGACAATTCCCATGGCTGGAGACAACAAGATCACAATTTAGACAGCTCCCTTATCCAAGAGACCACTCATAATGTTGTTACCTGATTGAGTGTCTTGTTGCCAACACTTCCATCAACCCTCAGAGGGACCCTGCACAATGAAAACTGACACAGTACAGAGGTAAAACTGCAGCGCACTTGACCACACCCTCAAAGCAAACATCTATGTATATCACACATCAACTCCCACAGCTTAGACTGACACCCAACCAGTGAGTCTATCTGCTGACAACAAGTGCTGGAGATACAATCCTGACCTACTCAACACCAGTAATTCAATCCTATGACTGAACAAAAGTATACTGGAGAACACATCAAAACAATGGAAGCTGCCAAGATTCAAACCACCATGCACGAAAATATTACAGGCCAAAATTCCCAACCCATTTTGCAGCAAAGAGACAAAACGTATTCAAACCATGAGGTAACACCTTTACCACGCCAAAAAGGTGTCCAAGAAGCTTGTTTTTCCTCCAACATCGGAGGACAGCCACGATGATCCATGCACTGCAAGAGTACCATTTTATCCTGGCAATTGCTTCACGACTGTATATAGAAACATTTAATCCAAATCATTAACTGGCACCACAACAATATTTCTCAGAAAAGCTGTTTTACAGCCAATGACCAGACAGAACGCATCATTGAGAGGATACATTTATCAAATGTCAAGTGCCCCAGCCATAATACAAGTGTCTCCTCAAATCAATCCCCAACGAATCTACTGCCCACCAAACTTGCAGACCAATACTGGCATCCTTTCATGCAGTCACATTGAAACACAAAAATACAGGTCCGCTGATCAGGAACAACCAGGCTCTCAACTGCCAGACAACACACCCGTCTGCAGAAAGGTCCAAGAATCATAGTTGCATTGTCAAGCATCCTTGTCCACACTAACAGTAACATGATATACCCGCATACACTAGTATTGTGTCATTCTTGATAATGTAAAAATCCAGACAATATTATAAGAAGGGTGAAGCCACAGCCAGGCAACATAACAAGAAGAGCACAGCCGCAGTCACCATTCAGATGAGCAAACGGGAACAGCATGAGCCATCTAAGGATGGATAGCCCGTTGAGTACCTGCCACAATGCATGCCCATAATGCATGGCAACCCAGTAGCAAATTAGGGTGTGGGCTAAGCCTCTCCCCCTTCCACTCAAATCAGATCCAACACAATATGTGTGTAGAACACAGATGCTTCGACAAAGCCCAAAGCCACATGGGATATAAACATTGTATAATTGACACACTGGATCAAATCCACTGTTGTTATGTTACTCATTATAGTTGCCTATACAATCATTGCTTCCACTTTCTCCATCTAGTATACCATAACGCCATCTAAATGTTTGATTTGCCAAATGCACATCCAACCTTCTTGTTGCATCCCACCTGCCCACCCGAGGGCATACCTTGGCAGCAGGACATCAGTAGTATTCTGCAGGAGCACCAGCATGGGAAATGGCAACCCTCCCCAAAACAAACCTGTCAGTTGCTTGACATTTACTAGTTTCTTTAGAGAATTTGTAAAACAGCAGTGATTTTATTTGCTGATGATTAATTTCTGCTTTTTAAACTCTGCTGTATAAAACATAGTAAGGGATAGCTAAAATGTCTGGAAATCTAAACTGATAGAAAGACAAGCAGATATATGTCCTTATCTATCAAGGTGCTAGAAGACATCAGTAGCCATAAACTGAAAGTGCTTCAAAAATAAATATCTGTGTATATTTATATGAACCGTTTATATTATTTATGTTTCCTTAGAAGGAATTTAGGTTTCTGTATCTTTAAATGTGAACCTAGCTTATTTTCTGACTAGACGTCAATTAGAAAGAGTCAGGGGATGGCGTACACAAGTAAATGCGACAAGCAATAAGTAACTCAAGTTTCTAGTGATGTTTGTGGCTGTTAAATTGTCTCGAGAACCAAGCAGGAAAAGGTATGTGTTTTTTCTTGTTTCTTTTCCCTCCTCTTATTTGGTGACAAACTCATGCAGTGTGCACGCGAGCACTCTAGTTTACGGAGTAGTGTTCACAACTGTCAAACTTTGCATTTTAAACATGCTATGCCTTATTTCTCTACAAAAGAAAAGACAACAGGATATCTAAGCTAGTCACAAGCATCTTTCAACTCCGGATGTCTGGAGCCACAACACACATGACTTATAGCCTCAAAATATCACTTAAAACATATTTTTTCACTGGACTATATCAGTATGTGCATATGGGTCAAAGGCAGAACATCTTTTAAGATTATTTAAAGTAGTCTTATGATACATCCTAACTGAAATACTTCATTTCAAAAGCAACACATTTCTGCCCAGCATTAGCGTTTATCCAAACAGGGACACTTTTAACTTATAAAAGTAATACTATCAGGGATGTAACTAATAATAAGTTATATAGCAGCCATTACTATACCTATTAAGCAATATAACCATATACTGATTAAAGTATTATAAGTTAATGAAGATTTAATAAAAGAAGAGAAAAATAAAAACAACAAAACACAAAGAGAGAAAATAAATAAATAAATAAATAAACTATTTGGGAACATTATTATGCATTGATTACTCTGATTAAGAATATGAAAATAATAGATGGATAATAATGAAAAATAGAGTAATGTTTAAATTATGCTTAGTATATTGATGTGATTTGAGATAAATGTATTTACATTTATGCTAATTTTGACATTTAAAATATAATTGAAAACAGTACCTGTTTTGGTGTAACTTGAAGACAGTAAGAACTTTTCTTTTGTTGTTAGTATTATTATTTAGATTTTTACAGAATATAACATATGTAAGATTATTTGTCCTTTAGTTTTTTTTCTTTTGCTCAACAGTTTTCCAATTATTTACTTCAGCATTTCTCTTGATTGTACTTATTGTCCAGTCCATAGATTCTTCATGTGTTAGGATGTTGTTGTTGGTAAGGTATTTTATTGCTGAATCTACTGTTTCAAAGATTTTTATTCCATTTGGTAGAAAAACTTTCAGTCTTGCTGGAAATAAAAGATGGACTTTCAGTTGCTTTTTCTTCAACGTTTTTTTTATTGGTAGAAATTCTTTTCTTTTTGAAACCACCTTTGCAGAATAATCATTGTCAAATCTTATTAATGAATCATTGTATTTGATGGGAGAATTTGCCCAAGCATTTCTTAATATAAGATCTTTATCTTGTGTAGAAAAAAGTCTCACAATTATAGATCTTGGCTTGTTCTTACCCGGAGAAGAAGCATTTCCAGAAGCTGCTAGTGATCTATGCGCCCGTTCTATACCATATGAAAGAGCTTCAGGTATTTTTGTTACATCTGGTATCCAGGTGGTAAGAAAGTTTATCATATTGTCCCCTTCAGATTTTTCTGGTAGACCATATATTCTAATATTATTTCTTCTTGTTCGGTTTTCCATATCATCAAGCTTTTCTAGTAAATATGTATTCTGTTGAAGTAAGAATTCAGTTTGTTGTTCTTCTATTTGGACTCTAGTGTCAATGTCACTTAATGACTGTTCAATAAGTGATATCTGTCCTTTCTGCTGTGTAAACATTTCTTGAAGCTGTTCCAGTTGTTGTGAGCACTTTTCTTTAAAAGTATCTATTTTATTGTAGTTATACCAAGCAATTACAGTGTCTTTCATACTGAGAGACATAAAGTTATAAAATACCAGGATTTACATGGAGATCATAACAATATGGAATAAAGAGACCCAGGAAGTTCTATTAGAAGTAGAAACAACTGGACTGATAAAAAAGCCCTTAACATTTTTTTTAAAAGCTCGCCAGCATGAACTCAAATCAGCATACTTATCCTTAGATGAGACAATTTCCACATATAGCACCTAGTAACCACAGCATTATTTCTGATCTGCCAGTAGCCCTGACCTCTTAAATACTGGATTGTTGCAATGCAATAAAAATGTGATGGTCAGCAGACAATGGAATATTATGAAACTTTACACATAGCACTATAAGCTCTTTTGAAACATAAATAAAATCTTCAGAAGATCCCAGCTACTGCTGGGTACATGTGTTTTACCTGAAGAGCGTCTATAATAGACATCATGTTGCAAATTGCATCTGTCAACATTACCCAAGTTAAAAACATAGCCGTATGTCTATTGTTTGTCTCTGCCTCTCAATGAAGAGAAGCACTGATAACCTTGAGCTACCCTAACTGAGCCTGGCATTAGTAAATAATAATGATCTTAATAATACCCATGATACATAACAAAATTACCCACAGTACTCTTGTTGGTTGCATGTTCTTTCAGTCTAAAATAGTTCAGAACCCACAAAATAAAAAGGCAACTCCAGATCAGTCCTCAAGACCACATGCCCACACTAATAATCCATCAAGACATGTTTAAACCATTCAATGTCTTCATAATTTTGTAGTATTAGTGTATTTCAAGAATGTCACAGTCCTTTAGAAGAGCTAAGACATCATGAAGCCTCTTTGATGCTTTTGAACTATTCATGTTGATGGCTCCAACTCACCATAAACCCATTGTGGGTCAAAGATGGCTTTAAACAGCTTCTTCTTCACAACCACCTCACCAACTGAAGCATGCCTTTTCCCAAATCTATCCAGAGGTAAGAGCTGTAGCCACAATAGTATCCTCAGAAGAGCCACTAAAATGAGACAAAGTAGTGAATCAGTACATTTCCATGTTCTGCTTGTTTTGTAGCCCTATAGAAGGCAGGGATTGTCTAACTGGTTTGTAGAACATCTGAGAAGGTTGTCAAAGGCATGAGCCTTGAACTGATTATACCAAAAGTGTAGGTTTGCCTTCATGAATTATTGGTACCACAGACTGCTCATTCTGCCCATCCATTCCATGGTACAAGCATACAGTTACCTGTTTCTTGGGATAATGTACATTTCCATGCTCCTCCCAACACAACAAATGCAATGGGAAACTAAACACTGGACAATCACTCAGTGCAGGATCAAGGCTGTCCAGAATAAAATGCAGTCTTTTGATATACCATTTTCCTGATTTTAAATTGAAGGAGGCTATCTTAAATGACATAACATGATGTGCTGGAATATAGTCAGTATTGGTGTCTTGTATGTTTTCAATATTATGAGATTCAGTGTTTTGAGTTTTCAGTGTTTTGAAATTTCAAGATTTTGGTCTCAATAGTTTTGGTTTCAAGATTTTGGGATTCTATATTCTGAAGTGAATCCTCAGAGCCACATCCAGCACTAGGTGACTTAGGCAGCTGCCTAGGGCTAGTGCTGGCTGAGGGGCCCAAGCTTTGCTATAAAAGTAAATTAAAAAAAAAATGTGATAAGTAAAAAAAAAAAAAAAAACAGCATTAAAACTTTTCAGGAGAACTTCCTTCTGTAAACACAGAAATTATTAGGACCTCACAAATTCCATAACCCCAGGGACCTCAGCTTTAGGACAACTAATGTCATCTGTAGAAACCCATGAGACATTTAAATAGAAAGCTGGCAATGTCAGTGTGGGAGATACAGGATCCATTGTAATGGGTATGTAGAGAAGGGATCTGTTCTGGTGAGTTTATAGCTGCTCTTTCTTTTAGAGTAGGTGAGTGAGTGTGTGTGTGTGCGTGTGTGTGTGTGTGTGTGTGTGTGTGTGTGCATGTAATGCCTCATTTAGGGGCACTGTCTACTTAAGTGACTCTGCTCAGAGTCAAATCCTGAACCTTAATAATTAAGTAATTAAGGGTGGACAAGTGCCTTAAACTTCCACTCCAACTGCTAGGTCTCCTTTGATTTTATTTTATTTTATTGTTTTTTTGCTTTTGTTAATCACTGAGGATTACAGTCTGTCAATGTCAATCAAAGAGTTTCAAAACTGTGTTGTTCAATGTCAGTGGTGCAACAGGTGGCACACTTGCTTTTAGTGCAGAAGTTTGTGAGTTATCTTCCCACAATGGGTTGATTGATTGCTAACACTACGGTGCACCATAAGGGGGGGATAGAGTTGCTGCACTTCTGAGTGTGTCCTCCTTTGGATGAGATGCCTAGTAACTATGAACCTGCATTCCCTATTGCAACATTACCAGAACACCATTTTTAATGTAACATAGGCAATTTATTCTTCAAGGGAGCAGGCACTGAATTTGTAGATGAAAAACTGAAATGTAATGTTGTTTGCCAGCAGCAATCTCTTAATTTTTTACAGTTCTCTTTAATGTGGAATTATTCAGATGATTTTCAATTCTGCACAGATTGTGCATATTGAATGATGATATTGGTGGATTGTAATGACAGAAGTTTGAGTTGCCTTTTATGATTGAAATGTCCTGAAATGGGTAGTTTTGTCATTATTGGTTCATACTTTTGATTCATTGCTTATTGGAAAAGTGTTGAAATTTACAAATTTAAAACCCAGTCTAGCAAGTGGTGAATCAAAGAACATATGCATGTATGCATGGTCCTAAAAATGTGTGCATGCAGTTTGAAAACAGCCCAAAGGTAAACATTTTCTATGAATCTGGGTTTCAATGCAGTTTCAATGAATGTGAGTTTCAAGGGCAGAGAAGTTTACTGTTGCTCATGCTATGTCTGTTTTTATTGTGAGGCTGTATTGTTTTGGTGGTGCTGCGGTAGCGTTGTCACCTCACAGTAAGACGCTGTCCGGTTCGATTCTCAGCTAGAGCGTCTTCTGCATGGAGACATGCTTGAATGGGCGTACCTTCGTTGAAGATTGTAAGTCAGGCCTGGCAAGCCGGTACGTAAAAATCAACTGCCAATCATTAGCGGAGTGGAGTTCCGCTGTGGCGACCCCTAACCGGGAAAAGCCGAAAGACACAAACAAACAAACAATTGTTTTGTTTAACAAATGACTATCAGTGTTTGTTCTATACAGTTTTAAATTTAAAAATTTTAAAATAAATCCAAATATCTGTAATCATTGTAGAAGAAAAGAAGAAAATAGTGTGTAAACTGAGAGGTTTGAAGATTGTTTACTGTAAATGGGGGCAAATAACCAAAGTAATGGGACACTGGAATGCCTGCGGGGGGGGGGGGGGTGATCCATTACCCTACCTAGGGCCCCATTTGAGTATAATCTGGTGCTGTCAGTAATAAAGCATTTTCAGGGTTGAAGATGTTCAATTTAAACAAATAATCCCACTATTCTGTAGATCCCATATTTGGACTATGATAATGTAAAACAGCTCTAAGTGTGTTATATAACATAGGGTCATGTCTGCCCACACCTATGCATGCTAATGAATCATCTGGGACTTTTGAATAGGAAGCAGCACTCTACCACCTCTCCTATTATTCCTGAGATATTGATATTTTTATGACAGCATTTGAGGGAAGACTTTAAATAGTGTTACAATTATATCCTCAATAACAAATGACTTTTTATGCAACAATTATTAAAAAGACTCCCTATTGGACTGGCATATAGGATGGAAATAAATACCACTAATATTGTGTATACACTATATCATAACTATTTATCATTACCCTGAATTAATGCCGTTTAACAGGTTTGTTCAAATTAATTTTGCTTGGAAAAGGTTTCATGATGTTGTGTTTAGTCCTGAATTAGTGTCTTGTTCAACTCTGGTACCAGAGTTACACATTATATATAGATTGCGAATGGTTAATATTAGTAGGATGAATATGCAATAACTGATCCTGACTTTTGTGCATTGTAATAATAATGCCCTTAATGATAAAAGAGACCTCTACACAACAATGATGTAACAGACTATACAGAGCGAATAACTGGGATGGGTGTGATATTATTTTTATATCATGCTTATTATACTATAATAGTTTTATTCAAGGTTATGTTAAAACTAGTTTTGTATGAAAAAAAATGTTTCAAAATGCTATATTATTGTTCAGTTCTGAATTAATGCCATTAAGAAAATTTTGTTACAAACATTTTGGGAATGAAAGGTTTCAAAATGATGTATTCACATTCAATGATTATGAACTGTAAGAAGTCTCTGGATAATGCACTGAAGGAGTTCAAGTAACGCTGCTTTAAAGGACTTAGTAAGGGGCCATTAATAAGGAAGTGCATGATGTTATTAATATCATTTGTTCATTATTTCATGACTGTCTATTTTATTGTGAATCTCGGATCAAAGTATTCATAAGTTTATGATAAATGGCTTTCATGGAGGTTTAACATTAGTAAGATTAAGTATATGGCAACTCATCCCAAACTGCTGGACTGACTATAGTATTACAATTAAACCCCTAATAAAGAGGGACCTTTTTAAGTAATTGACTTTAACAATTCTGCATAAGGGTATTATTCAGAATGATAGAGCTGTGCCAAAGTTTGGGGAAGAGGGATTGCAGCCCCCCGGCATAGGCAGTTAGCATCAGACAACTACTACTCTGTTCCTGCAGTAACAATACCTGTAGCATTAAAAACATTTAAGCAGCCACCATCTCTGTTTGTGAACATGGCTGCTTAAATGACAAGGATATTTAGTGTATTTACTGAATTGTTGCTAAGCTCTGCTTGCTGCAGCTCAGTAAATCTCCCTGCTACAGTTTCAGAACCAAAACTACAGCAAGAAGCTGACACTGTATTTGCTTCTGTCAGCAATTTATTTTTAGGGACTTCAACTTGATCTGAATTTTTTTTGGTTATCAACACTGGTCATGGAGGGGAACACATAGTATATTACTTAGGCTATATGACCGCATACCTACAGCTCTGCCGGCTTGGTATGACATTAATATAATTATATGTTTATTATTTTATGGCTAATATTTTTTATAGTATTCCTGAACAGTTACTATTCATAAAGTGTGTAAAAATGTTTTGTATTACATGTTTTAAAAGGTTTACTATCATAAATTCGAAAATCAGAAAAAAATGTGTCTGCATTTTCGAATTTATACATCGGAAATGAACATTTCCGAATTAACCTAAAGTCGAAAACAGCTGTGTATTGTCGAAAATGTCGCTCGCGACATTTACGGCAATACACAGCACTCCCACCCATCCTGTAACTACCTACCTACCTAGCCTAAACTCACAGTTATGCAGGGGGGCAAGCCCCCCTGCACCCCCCTGTGGGGGCTGCGCCCCCCACACACCCCTACCTTAATATTCCAACTCCAAGATTGCACTACAGTGAGGAAAGGGATGTATTTCCCTAACCGCACTGTACCACGATCCCCTCACATGAGCGAACGTTAGAATTGCGAATGCACAGTCCATTCGCAATGGTAACATTCGCTCACATCACCTGCCGAAATATGAAGTATTCGAACATCTGTTGTTCGAATACTTCATAGCCGTGCAAGTGCATGTCGGCATTGTGATAGTAAACCGTTTTAAAATGATAGAGCCATGTGTGCCCAACTGCTATAGGTTGCCAAGTAATAAGTCAGGCAATTACAATATATAATCACTGCAGATTAGTAGGTTTTGTATGTTGCAAGGTACATGACTCTCTGCTAGGTTGAGTATATGTAGTTGCTGTCAATAATAATTCAAGTGTATTATGGGCCAAAACAGCAGGAAATATTACTATAAATATTACATAATGGGGTGAAAAAATGAAGCTGTTTATTGAGATAAGAGGCTTAAATATGTCAAAATAAGGATGAAGTTAAGTTAGTCATTATGTCGCTGAAATTAGAAGTTGGGAGAATTATTTAAGTTAAAGTTGTACATGGAGTGACAGTTTGGAAGAGCATCAGATGATGATATAATTTTAAGATACCTCTGAAAAGACATAAAATTGGACAGATTTTGACACAACAGGAAATGGATGTATGTTTGATAGCAACTGTGGTATTAATGAAGCCAGAAAGGCATGTTGACTGCTGAGTAAAGATCTGTGAGTTGGCAAACTGATGAACTCTGTGGCTCTCGCAGTTCTGTGGGTCTTATCATATGTTGGAATGCTTATCAGTAACTGCAGTCAGAGAGGTAACAGTTTTATGAATAAAGGCTTGACTTTGGTTTGGAATGAGAAGAAAAAGTATGATAATGGTGAATTCTCATACCTGAAGTGGTGAAGTGAATGAATGCATTGTTCTTTGTGGCATGAAATGGCATGTTATAGAGTGCAACAGCAGTAAGGGGCTGATGGGTAGGATACACAAGGAATGTCAGTGGCTGGAGGTGAAAAGGAAGAGATGAGTACATTTTTTTTTCTTTTTCACTTCAAAGTTTATTGGTTTGTTTACTCTTTATTGGCATCTTCAAAGTTGTCAATGAACAGCATTCTGTACACTGGATTTCCTTTGATTTGATGGTGGCTATTTTATTTTTTGACTCTTAATAAGAGAGTTGTTTTTCTCCACAATTTATTTTACTACCTTTTTAACATCCTTTATAAGTAGTATAATATTAAGCATAAGACAGTTACTCCACTGGCATAGAGGGATAAATCCCTGACTATCGTCCTGGTGACACAAGTTAAATTAGCTGCTCAGGTGTCTGATGGTGTGGGAGAGAGGGATGGGCGTTACTATCCCTGATTCCATGAGTGTCTCTTGGGATGATCCCCACTGATGGTGTGGCACGGAGGGATGGACGTTACT
>NC_056746.1:1235435271-1235520271 GCF_019279795.1 Protopterus annectens | reverse complement strand
ACCCATCCAGTCATCCAAGTCACATTTAAAGGAAAATAGTGAGTCACGCTGCTTAAGATGCAAGGGGTGCTTATTCCAGGGGTGCTCATTCCAGGAGTTTGGGATGTGATGAGTTATAAACCTGTTAGTGAAGATTTAAGTTCTTGCTTCTGGTATTGGTGGATCCTCTGGACTTGTGGAGATACAGGTAGCCTAAGATAACACATTTGTTTATGGCAAAATAAGGAAGACATAGATTTCCCTTCAAAAGCCTTTAAGGGCACCGAATAAAGGGATAGAATTTCTGTCTTCCCTTAATAGCTCAGGACCTTAATGTCTGGAACCTTTTTTGGTTAGGAACTTTTGAAGTCTTTCAAATTGTCTGATATGTTTAGTGAGATACATACTGAAGGGGGCATTGTACTCAGTAAATGGCCTGATCAATGCTAAGTCTCACCTCTTCAAGGTCTAAAAAGGTGATCGTTGTTAAGTACAAGGCAGTGATCCCGTCTTTAGACCCTGAAGATATTCATTTTGCAATTAGCTGTGCTAAAAAAAGATTTCTTGACAACCACCGTGAAATGATAATAAAAAGAGATTAAGCTTTCAACCCAAGTTCCTAGGTGTCTGACTACATTTTTATTTTGAAGTAGTGTGTTAGCTATATAGTATGATAAAAGGAAGGATTGTATGCCAAACTGACAATACTACACTTTTTAGTTTTTAGTTTGAGCCCATTTTTTGTACACCATGAGCTTATAAGGAAGAGTGCATGCTGGGGCTTGGGCATTAGAGGGTGACCTATCAACAATCCCATTTTGCAGCCATCTGCAAACTTTGTTAGCCAGACATCTTGGATCTTTGCTTGGACATCTGAGAACTAGAGGCCAAAAAGGAGAGGTCCATGCAGCGTGCCCTGCTCACTTCCATACAGTTTGGTGAGACTTCTACAACTTGCACTTTGAAAGTATTCTCTTTCAGCCAGTTTGTTAGCCATCTCACTAGATATGGGTTGATTTTTAATATATTTAGCCTCTGTAGGATGCCGTCATAAAGAATGGTGTGGAAGGCTTTGTCTAGGTCATGATGTGTCATGCATACTACATAACCACTGTCTACAGATTTTGTTATGATTTCAAGAAGTTAGCCAAATTCAGAAGCAGGATCTACTTTTCACAAAACCAAACTGTTTGGGATCAAGTCAGAATACTGTAGTTAATGATGTCACTTATAATGAGTTCTATGGCTTTGCTGATGAGACATGTAAGACTGACAGGTGTGTAATTACTTGGGTTGGTGGTAAAGCTATCCTTATGTAGTGGGTATCATAACTGCATGGACAAAGCTAGTAGCTAAAATTAAGTGAAACAGTTTAAGGAGTGGGTCTGCAAGCACATGTTAACACTATTAATTAAGCAACCAAGTATATTGTTAGGTCCCATGGAGGAAGTATTTTCTGTCTTGGTTAGCACTTTCAGTAAATGATCCTTACATATAACTGGGGATCAAGAAATTCACGTATTTCAGTGCTTTGGATAGAAGTTGGGACTGAATTTATTTACAAAAATGTTGGCAATGTCTATTGGGTCAGAATAGGAAGAATCACTTAGAATAACTTAGGAGCAAAGCACGGTTTCTTAGCTTTCTAACAGAAATAAAGAAAAATGTATAACTCTCATTGGCTTGAAAGACCAGCCTAAGCTCATGGGCTCCTATACTGGACCTGGTTGTGGTTTTCATTTTTTTTTTTCCTGGAAAAGTGGAGTTTGGGATCTGTTATATAAATTAAAGAGGTTCTTTCTTGTGTTGTAGGCTCTATTTATAGTATGAACTACCAGGATGGTTTATTTTTGAATTCCCCATGAAACTTGGTTCTGATACGGTCTGCTAGGTCTGCTAGCTCTATGTATTTTTCTATATGGATGTAGAATTCCCTAATGAAGCTTGTATCATGGTCAGGGGAGGTTGAATCAAGAGTAAATTCTGATATTTCATCTCATAATATGTTGATGCTGGTACATTTGTATTGTTTAAATTCAGGTGGGTTTGCTAGAGACACTTTAGGGATTTTACAGAAAATCACAAGTTTGTAGTCTGACTTCACCAGGGAAGGAGATACCGGAGGAGTAGTAAAATAGGCAGCCACATTGGTAAGATTTAAGTCAATAATGCTTTGTGCGTTTACCAATTATTCAAGGAAATATATGTGTTCCATTTTATCGAAGGGTAGTTAAAGTCACCCAAAATAATGGAGATTTTCTTAACAGGAAGATCATAAAGAACACTAAGGAATATTACATGGTCATCAAAGGACACTCACACGGTTGAGACCATATTGTCAAACATTTAGTTTGTCAATCAACTAAAAGAAGCCAAACACCTGCAAACAACACAAAAGATGCTTTTGAGGGGAGCAACCCCCCTGCACCCCCACACCCCCTGCTGATTATATATGTCAACTCTGAGATCGCTCTACAGTGGGGAAAAGGGCTAATTCCCCAATCTCTACTGTACCATGTTCTTAGAATGGTTGGATAAAGTAAATTGTCGCTCATATGGTCCCGACAATCTGGTTCATTGATCAATTGAATGGAACACCAAGGGGCTTGCCCCCCAGAAAATAGACTTTTTCTCCTTTGTAAGGTGAAATCCATATATATATATATATATATATATATATATATATATATATATATATATATATATATATATATTTCTACACCTGGTTGCAATGTTTAGTAATTGTCTGTGGATTAACAGGAAACATACTCACTTTCAATGTCAGAAAGTTCAGAAGGCTCTGAGTTCCATTAACGTGGTTTTCTACGGGTGCTCCAGTTTCCTCCCATGTTACAAAAGACATACATCTGGAACATTTCTCCCCGGGTCTCTGCTGAAAATTGGCTTTGTTCCAAGTTAGACTTTCCCAGTAAACAAATGTTAAATAAATTTATTAAAATCATTCTCCAGTAAACTAATATATAATATAAAAAATAAACTTAAATTAATAATAGCTTGTTCATTCACAATATCATCAAATATGGTTAAAAATGATTATTAGCAACACAACCACCACCTTTTTATCTTTTCTTTTTCATATCATGGCCAAATTAACTGTTGCTTGTAATAATACCACATTGGGACTCCCTTGAAAACAAGCCATGTCCAGTGGGACTAACCCAGGAAAAAAAATAAGCATCTCATGATATGATGGTCTACACTAGAGCCAAATGAGGGGGGAAAAGTAAACATTTAAACTTTTAAAAGTCAAAGGTTATGTTAATGCCTTATCAGTGCTATCCTTCTCAGTTCTGTTTTTATGTAAAGAATAGACTTGACTTTGTCTCTTACATTCAAGATCCTAGACTGTTCCAGCAAAATATGTTGGCATTCAAGAAATAAATAGGTTCATAGGTTCATACTAGGCTATCTGCCCTGGGGCAATTATAAGCCTAGCCCGATTCTGTATGGCTTACACCACCCCTTGATTTGAGTATACTGTGCCCTTTATAAGGTTTAGTTTACTGTGCCTCTGTCTAATAGTGACACGGGAGTAATCCCTGGGACAAACCTACGATCCCCCATCCACTTATCGATATTCTTCTTGAAGAGATTCAGTGAGGTGCTCTGCCTCACATGAACTGGAATTCTATTCCAGAGTGAAGGGAGCCTCTTGGTTATGAACCTGTCCCTCCAGCAAGTTCTATTTATTTCTGTGCTGAGGTTCAAGTCCCTTGAGCGTGTGGCTCTAAGGGATTTAGATTTACTGAGGTGGAGCATGTCCATTCATTCTGCATTTGACATAGCTTTGTATGTCAGGCATAGATCGCCTCGAAGTAGGCGGTATGCAACTGAGTAGAGCTGGAGTTTTTTTAACCGAGCAGCATATGGCATCTGTTTGAGACCCTTCATCCTCTTGGTGAGATACTTTTGGGGTCTTTCTAATTGCTGCAGGTGTCGGGTAAGGTACATCCCAAAAGGGGCATTGTATTCTATGATGGGCCTGATGAGGGATAAATAAAGGGGCACGATTACCTCTCTTGATCTAGATGTGAAACCCTTCGTGATGAGGTGGGCTGTGTAGAAGGTCTTTCTAACCACTTTGGCAATGTGGTTTTCAAAGGAGAGATTGCTATCAACTTGGGTCCCCAGGTCCCTAATAACTTTCTCTGTACTTAATGGGTTTCCGCCTATGTGGTAATTTGTGGGCACATTGTTTTTGCCAAAGGGTATGACTATACATTTTTTGGCATTTAGCTTTAAACCATGGCGCTGGCACCAGTTATCTGTCTCTGTGAGACCTTTTTGAAGGATGTTTGTGTCAGCTGGAGAGTTGATTATGGCGCCCAGTTTGCAGTCGTCTGCGAACTTGGTGAGCCATAGTCCTCCCACGTTTGCCTGTACCTCGGAAAAGTATATACTGAACAAGAGTGGTCCCAGGACAGAACCCTGTGGGATGCCACTTGTGACCGGTTTCGAGTCTGACATGGCTCCAGCAACTCTCTCTGTGGGTTCTGTCTTTGAGCCAGTTTGCGACCCACCTTGTGACATAGGGGTTTATATTTAAGCTGGATAGCTTATCTATGATGCCCGAGTGGGGTATTGTGTCAAATGCCTTTGCAAGGTCCAGATAGGCTGTGTGGACTACCTTCCCTTCATCTATGGCTTTGGTGACTGTTTCAAAGTAGTCAACCAGGTTCAAAAGGCAGGATCTGCCCTTGACAAAGCCAAACTGGGTAGGATCTAGTGTCTGTAGGTCCCCAATGTCTTTGTTTATGAGCTCCATGATGATCCTCTCCATAGCCTTGCAGACTAAGCTAGTCAGGATAGTTTCCAGGGTCCGTAGAGGCTCCACCTTTGTGGAGTGGGACCACTGTTGCTGTACGCCATTCTGTGGGCACATATCCTGTAGTGAGGCTGAGATTGTATAGCTGTTTTATTTGAGGGATTAGTTCCTCTTGTAGTTCATGTAGGATGCAACCTGGGACGCCATCTGGTCCCATGGAAGCAGTGTGTTTTGCTTTGGAGAGGGCAGCCTTCACCTGAGCATCTGAGATGTTTGGGAGGCAGCCCTCTGCCGGGATAGATACTTGCTCTTTTGGGGGGGAGGGGGTGGAGAAGTTTGCACTGAACCTGTCTGCCAGGATATTGGTGATGTCTGTGGGTTCAGTGTATTTTTTGTCGTTTAGAATCAACTCAGAACAAGTCTGGGAGTTGCTTGTCAGTAGTTGTAAGATATTTGATTTCTTTTTATTTTTGGAACATATCCAGGTTATCTTCTTGATTTGAATACTGCAGTGCTATATACCTCACACTCTGAATCTGACCTCGTCCACCTTCAACAACTGAGGAGTTCTGCAGCTTATGTTTTCAGGAGTGTCTCACTCCTGGCAAATAGTACCAGTTCTGTGGCAGTTGTACTAACTTCCTCTCATGGCCTAGTCAACTCTTTTAAAATCTTAATGTTCATATTTACAGCTCTACACAAGCTGGATCATGAGTGTTTTAATAATTTTTTGGTCCCTTATATTCCTTCCTGCCCTTTCTGATCCAAAAAGGATTGGGGGCAATTTCAAGGATCCAGAAAGAAGCATCTCTTACAGATTATTTTGTCTGGCATGCATTTCATCTGTGTAACTCACTACCCTTCTAGCTTTGGGTTTGCAAGCACAAAGCCTCCTTTTGGAATTCAATAAAGTACTTCTTAAAAATATTTTTTATCCTTATCATGGAGTAGTTTAATTGTGTAACAGTTTTCACTTCACCAAGGTTATTTATTATTTATTGCTATTAGTTATGTCAGTGAATATTTGTAAAGCTGTGTAGTTATGTGTTGTATATTCTGCTTCCAAATGCTTGTTAATGCAACATAAACAGGCTATGATAATCCATTATGACTTTACTTACAGTAAAAATGCTAATTCATTACAGCCTTGTATTTCTGGGTGATTATACCTGAGGAGTACTACAATACCTAACAGAAGTGTAACAACAGGATGTTTAATGTATAAGCACAGAAATAAATAAATGTATGGGGGTGAGAGGAGAGGTTGAGGGGGTTTTCCCCTACAAAAGATAAACTTTTTCTCCTTTATAATTAGTGCTCATGGACTGCAACTGAAATGAGGGAATTGTGCCTGTGTGCCTGGGTGCCTGTGAGGCAATGCTAATACAAAAATAAATTAAAACAAAGTGTCTGTCCTGTGTCTATGTTACCCTACAATCACGGGAAACTTCAGGTAGTTCTTCTGAAGCTGTCCCTTAAAGCACATGTACAGCCGAATGTGACATCAATCAGTACATCTCCATGAGGCAGCTCTCAGGGCATACACGTCTCTAAAAGTACCACGTAAAATAGGTGTACTTATGTGCCCGAGCACAGCATGTATACAGGAGCTAAACATAGATGTTGCATTCTTGGCAATGACAAGCTCATTTCCTGATGTGCCCCAGCTCAGAACTCTACTCTGCTGTTTGAAATAGTAAAATCTTAATCTTACTAAAGTTTACTAAGCTGGGCATTAATCCCTATGTCACTCGATGAGTTGCCAACTGGCTTACTGACAGAACCCACACTGTAAAAGTAGCTGACTCCAAATGCAGTTCCAGACAAGTGACAAGTGGAGTACCTCAGGGTTCAGTCCTGGGGACCTCTCCTG
Organism: Protopterus annectens; assembly: GCF_019279795.1. Taxonomy (NCBI): domain Eukaryota; kingdom Metazoa; phylum Chordata; order Ceratodontiformes; family Protopteridae; genus Protopterus; species Protopterus annectens. Next base: position 1,235,513,633 of record NC_056746.1, on the reverse strand, counting down.
TTTGGCATCTACTTCTCTGAAGTACAGGCCAACACTGAGGGACTCTGGCTTATAAAGTTCGCAGATGACTGCAAACTGGGAGCCATTACTGAATCCCCAAATGATGTGGATACTCTACAAAAGGGCCTTACAGAAACAGATGCTTGGTGCCAGAGCCATGGGCTCAAGCTCAATGCCAAGAAATTTATAGTTATCCCCTTTGGGAAAAAACATGTACCCGTGAATTACCACACAGGTGGCAGTACACTAAACACCGAAAGTGTGATAAGAGACTTAGGGACACAGGTGGACAGTGGTCTCACCTTCAATAACCACATCCCCACAACAGTCAGGAAATCCTTTTATGTGGCACACCTCATCACTAAGGGCTTTTCATCCAGAAAAAAGGAGGCCATTGTCCCACTGTACTCATCCCTCATTAGACCCATTATAGAATACAACGCCCCATTTGGTATGTACCTCTCAAGACATCTGCAACAACTGGAAAGGATGCAGAAATACCTCACTAAAAGAATCACAGGCCTAAAGCAGATGCCCTATGCTGACTGCCTTAAAAAACTCCAGCTATACTCTGTTGCATATCGTCTACTCTGAGGCGATCTCTGCTTAACATACAAGGCCATGTCAAAACCAGAGCTGTTGGACATGCTACACTTAAAGAAATCCCAATCCCTCAGAGCCACACTCTCCAGGCATCTAAACCTTGTCATCACAATAAACAAAACATGCTGGAGGGATAAGTTCCTGACTCAGAGACTCCCCAGACTCTGGAATAGACTGCCCATACATGTCAAGCAGAGCGCCTCTTTGGCCCTCTTCAAAAGGAACCTTGATGATTGGATGGGAGAAAGGAAATTCATCCCAGGGATCACATCAGTCACCCTGCTAGACAGGGGTCCAGGGAAGTAAATAGTGTGGGAAGAAATAGCCAGGGAATTGTTATGGTTAGGCTTGTATAGGCCCTAGGGCTGATAGGTTAGTACCAACCTATGAACCTATGAACCTATAATCTGGTTCTTTTTTTAATTAAGTCTACAGTATGCCCTAATGTTGGACCGGCTGCTTCCCTTCAAACTACTATATCTGGCTCTAAGCTGCAGGTTACAAACGGAACAGGAATTCTTATCCAAACATTCTGAAGGTTGGACCTTTATGTCACTAAGAGATATGTTATGTTATTTATTTTTTTTTTATTTTATCTCATCTGTATTGTGAAAGTGCTAATCTAGGTCATATAGTGCATGTCTTGGGGGGTTTTTTTGTTTTTTTTTTTTGTTCTCTTTCTCTTTGGAAAGTCTTACTCTGGATTGTATTGTATATTGTATGTAAAACAAACATGCTTCTTCAACATTGCTTGCGTGGTAGACTGTATGCAAAACGCTACACATAGCACATTGTTTAACTGATTGCTACGTAACAATGTTCCCCCTTTGTTGAGTGTATTGTACTGCTATTTTCTATTTCTTCCCAGGTATTCACTGAACAGGGCATGAAACACATTTATACTATCCTGGTTATCAAATGCAATAAATAAATGTCGAACCCCTCAGAGTCAGCTTTCGTTGCTTGTCACAATACAGGCAGTAGTAATTATAATAGATGTTTGGAATATCTCCTATATTGCAGCCTAGCATACGTTGCCATTAGTAGACTATTTTTCTCATTGAGTGAATTATTTTCAAAGTATAACAAGTTGTTCCATGATGACAAATGTGCAGTATATAGATAGCTTTTGCCTGTTCCAATGATTGCTTAAGGCTTGGCATAGTTTATTTCAAACTCTGAGATAATCCATTCTGACTTTACTCACATTGACGATGCTAATACATTATAGCATTGTATTTCTGGGTGATTATACTAGTGCATGAAATGACAAGCCTTGTTAGTGAGACTAGACACCATTTGGAATTAGTATTATTAATAATAATGTTATTATTAGAAATATAGCACCCTGAGCATAAAAAAAATCCACAAAAAGCTACATTTGAATTGTATTAGTACAAAGTGAATGACAAAATAAAAAGATGACAAAAAAAAAAAAAAAAAAACGGTCCAGAAACATGTTTCACTTGTATGAATTATTCCAGTGCTGCTAAGAAATTCAGAGAGGATAGGAGTGTAGCTATATAATGAATGGCCTTGCCAAAAGTAGTAGTAAAACTGCATTCTTTGACAGAGGTCATTGTAGTATGGATTCCTGTTTCCGTGAGTCAGTTATATAAAAAGACTTTGTCATCGCTGAACAAAAGCACATTTTAAAAGTTCTGCAAACTGCATTCACAGCCTTGCAACATTTGAAATACTGTCATTTCCACTTGTATGTATCATGGAATTAACTCTTTCTTCATACAAACAATATCAGACCTAACCAAGACCATCCCTAGCAATAACCCATCTGTTCCCCTATCTTCCCCCTCCAATTCTTCCAATAACCCTCCCCTCAGGTTCAAGCTCAAACCTGTCTCAACTAACTTTATAAAAAGACTTCTGTCTAAACTTAAACCCTGCTCTAATGCCCCTGACAGCATTCCCTCCTCTTTCCTAAAATGTGCTGCAGGTGGGATAGCACTCCCAATCAGCATCATTATTAATAGATCTATTAATGAATCTTACGTCCCCAAACTTTGGCGTTCAGCTTACATCCTTCCTCTTCACAAAGGAGGCAAGAACACCAGCATCACAAATTTTCGCCCTATTGGTCTACTCTCACCAATTTCCACAATCTTAGAAAAGTGTATCCACTTCCAACTTATGCCTTTTCTAACCCAAAACCATCTTCTTACACCAACTCAACATGGCTTTCGCTCTGGCCATAGCACTACTACTGCTCTACTTTCCTTCTTAGAAACTATCAATCAAGCCCGAGATTCAGGTCACCTGGTCTCTACTGTTCTGCTTGATCTCTCAAAAGCTTTCAATACCGTTTCCCATAAACACCTTCTCCTTCATCTATCAAACCTGCATCTCTCATCTAACTCTCTATCCTGGTTCTCTAGCTACTCATCAGATAGGTCTCAGGCAGTCAAATAGAAAAACTCCACCTCCTCCTTCCTACCTACACCAACAGGTGTACCACAGGGATCCATCCTTGGACCCATGCTTTTTAATATTTTTATTAATAACTTTCACTCTGCTATCCCCAATACCAAAATTATTCAATACGCAGACGATTCAACCTTAGTCTGCTCTGCCTCAAACATCACTGAACTGCTTCTCAAAACCCAAGCTGCCTTCTCAACCACTGAAAACTGGATGCGCCAAAACCACCTCTCCCTTAACGCTAACAAATCCAAAATTCTCCTCTTCTCCCCAGAAAGTCTTACTCCTATGACAAAGACACTTTCAAAGTCCACAGTAACTCCAACTCCACTATTGAAGTGGTTCCCTCTGCCAAACTTCTCGGTGTTATAGTCGATGAATTCCTAAAATTCGATATACACATTCAACAAAATATTAAGAAAACCCACCAAAAACTAGGCATGCTATATAGGAATAATCGCTTTCTTTCTCACTCCACCAGGCACACTTTGGCCACTACCTACCTTTTACCCTCATTACTATATGGAGCTCCTCTCCTAACCAACTTGTCATCCTCTATCACTGCCAAACTAGAAAGCTGCTACAATAAAATCTCTAAATTTGCCTCCAATTGTAAAAATTCCACCCATCATTGCCTTTCCCTTCAATCCCTAAATTGGCTTGAACTACCAAACTACCTAAACTATCTGCAGCTCACCACAGTGCACAAACTTATATTTCAGCCATCTAACTGTCCTGCCCTATCTAACATCCTTCCACCCTACATCCCCAATAGAACTCTCAGATCCAAACATCAAAACCTGATTGCTATCAATAAACCTAAAAGTCCAGCTGGCCAACTTCTCTTCTCCTTCACTATTGGCAAGACTTGGAACTCTCTCCCTTCCTCTTTAAGAACAATATCAAACTCACTTCAAAACTCAGCTTTTCAAACATCTGTCCACTAAGTGGAAATGCTCCTGTCTTCACCCTACCTAAAACTATACAAGAATACACTGATATCCTACCTAGAATGTAAAAAGGTGAGGCAGTGCATATAGTCTATCCCACCTAAGAATTATCCAAGAACACATTGATATCCCACTTGGAATGTACCCTTGCTCTCAAAATGTCCTACAATTATTTATCTTTGAACCCCCTTGTGTAACTACTGTAAATAGATTTTCTTAACTCTCTTCTCTATGTGCTTATATAATGCATTTTCTCAAATTACTCTATAAAAATAGCTTTATAAATCTATAGACTTTTCAGAATGTGCTTATATAATGCATTTTCTCAAATTACTCTATAAGGACAGCTTTATAATTGTATAACCTTTTTAAAATAACCTTAGTGAAGTTGTATTTGACTATTTTGTAATAATGAATGTGCCTATTGTACAAACTGGTCACCTCAATGTATCACTTATATTTTTTCATATTTTGTAATTTGTATTTGTATTTTTGGAGCTTTTCTCCCCGGGCCTCCACTGAAAACGGGTCCCCAGGGCCTGGTGGACCTCCCTGGTAATCAAACTGGAAATAAATAAATAAATAAATAAAATATATGGAGGATAATAAAAGGCAACTAGAACAAAAATGCTTGTGCATGCTGACCACATACTATTAAAAATGAAATCTAGTAAAAATAGGCTTTGGTTCCCATCTTGGCTGCTACTAAAATCACAGATACCTATTAAGCTTCTACTATATTATTACTATTAACAATTATATTCCATTTATATATGTTTTGCTGGACTCTACTACATACTGAAGGGAAATAAAAGTAATATGATGAGTAGCATGGTAGATTGCCTCATAGCTCCAGGTTCTGGAGTTCAATCCTGAAGTCTGATGACAGTGTCTGTCAACCTTTGCACATCATCCATGTGTCTTTGTGAGTTTTTTACATGTAATCCAATTCCTCCCAACTTCCAGAAACATACTGCTCAACTAGAATTCCTTTTTGTATTCTAAGATCTGTTACATTGATTCCCTGGAATAGCAGATCTGAAAGTGTGAATGTAGAGAAATATACTAACTCTAAGGCTAATTTCTCAAGTGTATTTTCCCAGTTCCAAGGTATAGTAATATATATATATATATATATATATATATATATATATATATATATATATATACACACACACACACACACATTATATATATATATATATATATATATATATATATATATACACATATACATATATATACATATATATATATATATATATATATATATATATATATATATATATATATATATATATATATAGATATGCAGCAGGAGTACTGAGTCCTATGGCATGATGCTGTTGTCTTTGGACCTCCATTCAACAGATATGAAGTGTGAGGGGTTCTAATCCTACAGACAGCCTCTATTTTTTGGGTTGGATGTTGGCGTAATGGTTAAGGTGTTTACATGACAGATAAGAAGTACAGGGCTCAATTTTCACCAAGGAAATTTGGATTAAAATGTCCCACAAGGTCAGCTATCCTTGTAGTTACCTATGAACACTTATTCTGTAGGGAAAGTCCTCTGGAAAAAGTCCAGAGGTGTTACATTAAGTTTCAGAATTCATTGTTTTGTTGGCTATCATTTCATTTTCCAAAGTGTTGAAACTTAAAACTCATACAATCAAGTCTCACATTTCCAAGAAGAAAAGAGAGTTGGCAGGCTACATTAGAGTGTCCATATGTATTCTGCATTTACACTTACCTTTGTGAACCAGGTTGTGGTTGAAAAGGGTCTGAAAAGGATCAGTTCACTTATTAGGTTAACAAATAAAAAATAATTAAATTTAAATCAGTAATTGCTTTTTGCATCACAATATTTCTAATATGAATATTTAGAATTCATGGCCATCTTTGCAGTATCTTTGTAACAAAAACGTGTTTAGGTTACCCTTTGTGATCTGATGCGAACTTAAAAGGAAGATTTCACTTATATGATTTTTGTCTTTCCCTCCTTTTTTTCAGTATATAATTTATTTATAAACCAAAACATGTATACATTTCACTTGAGATCTGTTATTTTGCAGCATCCACAGGCAACTTTTTAAGCAGCCATTTTCTACTTGTATGTCTTGTAATCTAGAAAACAACTGACATGCTGACAAAAAAAAGATTCAAACAAACTACTTTGAAGCAAAAGCAGAACAGATGCTGGTCATGGCTTTAATCACTAACATTGTGTTTTATGAGACCATAAAACCTACAAATGATGTTTTTAAGTCCTGTGGCTGAAAGGGCTATATCCATGCAGGTGCCATGGAGTCAGTTAGGGAACCTTTTAAAAACTTTATTACAGTTATGGGACAAATATAAATGTGACTTAGTTTTCTTTACTATCTGCCTTTTGTATTTCAGCTCAAAGTACTTTACCACCAGCGAATAGCTTTACTAGGCATACAAGATGAATGAGATAAAAGTGAGATTCAGGTTAAGTCTACAAATATCATTTCATGTAATACTCACACCCAAAATTGTTACACAGAAATGACAACATCTGGCAGTAATGCAAGACTTATTTCATACTGATGGGGATAAGAGGTCATATAAATAACATAATTAGTAATGACAGGTCTTAACATAAGCAGAAATGTAATGTTTACCTAAAGAATTGAAATTCAAATTTTCCTTTGAAAAATAAAAACTAAGCAGTGCCCATGATAGCGACATTCTAAACTTTAATTAATTAATTAATTAATGTATTTATTTATTTATTTATTTATTTATTTATTTATTTATTTTATTTAGATAATCAGGTTGTCCTGCTGGCCCAGGTCAATGTTCAGTGAAGACTTTGGAGAAAAGCTCCAGTTTAATATATATAGTAAGTACCACACTGGATTGTATTGCATAAGTACAGTACAATAACGGCTTCAATTGAAATAGTATGATATCACATTACCATAATTTTTGTAATACTCTGTCCATTGTCAAAGTCTCTAAAGTACATATATGACAGCCTAGAGTAAAATTCAGATGGAGCTAAAATCAGAAGTCTTCCATTTGGGGCAGAGTAGAAAGCAGAAGACACAGAGGTGGGCAATGAAGATAAAGTAAACCAGCACAGAAGGATAAGCTGGGCACTGGGTGTGCAGATGGGAGGCGGACATGGAAACAGTATGAAGAAAACGAGAGTCCAGAGGAAGACTCTCCACAGGTATGGGAGAGAAAACTAGCAAGAAGTATATAAATCAGCCTTACATGAGGAGCAGAGCAAAATGTATTAATAACAACTACTGATAAAAGCTATTAGAATGTGAGTCCTACTTAACTAATGCTACCTGTGAACATCCTGCGAATTTTGTGAAATGCACAAAACTGTCTGTTGAGGACTTTATTAGTTCAGTCAGACTTTTTCAGCTGGGTGGAAATTGTGTAGCAGAAATCTAGTTCTCATTTGTGTTACTGCATCTTGAGGAGCTTAAGAGAACTAAGTACAATTACTTGCCTTAATGGGTCCCCTGTCTGGATTTATCTTATTCCTCACTTATCAAGATAAAGCAACAAACTGGAGAATTCCACAATTGGGAATATCTCTGGGTATCTTCTAATATATCATGAAGCAACAAGCCAAATACATATGCTAATGAATCCCTTCTGCCCCCACCCCCAGTTATTTTTTGCCTCTTGCACAGTTTAAATTATGATCTTCAGAGAATTTCTCCATTTATACACCTAAGCAACATACTAAGTATACAGCATTATACAACATAACAAGTCATGCATTGTTATCTTTAGGAGGAGCATGACATGAAAAAACTGCCAAATGTGACAGCCATTTAATCCTGCCACTTATAGATGCCACATAGAAAATCTTTTGACCTTCTTTATAAACCTACCCTAAGGGAAAAAAAAGTAAATAGCAGGTTGAAGCCTTCTCCTCTAAAAGGTAATTCTGATACTCATTAATTCTCCTGGTCCCTGAGGCTGCTGAGCTCATCCTTGGACCCGAGTCCACACCAGTTATTCACCTTGCTAGAAGCTGAGGGGCCAGAGAAGGCACTCCTCCAGCTCTCACCCATAGGATTCTTGCACTGCTCAGTCCTTATTTGATTTACTAGAGTCAAAGGTCAACTAGTCTCATCTCAGGGCTGATCTCTTGAGTCATCTGGTCAACTATCAGTGTTCCTCATGAATAAGGACTCCTTTCCTGGAAAGCCCTCCAGGTCCAGTTGGATCTGCAGGTCTCAGATGAGAAGGATATTTTGGATCATCTCACACCAGGGTTCATATCTCAGAGGCTAGGAATCAATCAAATGTTTGATGTCTGGAAGAAACCTGGGTCCCGTAGGAAGCATCACAAACGTAAGATGCACAGTTTGAAATTTGCTACAGGCTTAACATAGGCCTCTCTCCAGCACACACTGTCTTTGGCTGGTACACTACCCTATAGTGGTGACTTTGGGGGCTCAACCCTCCAGTTTATGAGATGGTACAACTCTTTGAAGCCCAAATTTCAAAGTCCAGAAAGGAAGAAGTAATAATATATAGATGAAAATTTATACTTTCCACTTTCTAATTCAAGATGAAAATTTATAACATTAGTTTTTCAACAAAGCAAAGAAATATCCAAGGCAAGTAAATGTTTTGGTGCTATACTTGTTTTTGTTATCATCAGCACACAGATGGTGTTTTCTGGTTCATGCAAATTAGAGCGCAACATTTAGAAAGTCACCTTATATTTGTTCTAGTACTACAAAGAAGATTAACTGGATTGTCATGTGGGGATGACATAGGTGTTTATATTCTACATTCAGTTATGTGTTTAGATATGACTAAAGGGTCTAGGTCTATAATAAGTTGCACATACATTACAAAAAGATGCTGTCTTAAAATACAGATGTAATCCATTCAGCACTTTCCATTCTGGAAATATTCTTAGACCATTTTGAGGATTGTAAATGACTGCTAACAAAATAGTCTGTCAGAAGTTTTATGCCCAAGCCATGTCTTTGTCTTGTTCCTTACAATTTATTGACTAAGAAGAACATTTTGTGGACTTGCAAGGTGGTAGCACATTGAGTAACAGCTTAATTTCAGTTCTCCCAGTGTAAAAACAGAAACTCAGAAGAAAGAACCAGTAAACTTGTATTTTTGGGTAAATTTCAGTGAATGGCTAGTAAGTGCACTATCTGGATGCCAGCAAAATGGAAATTTAGAGAATCTGAAAGAAAATCAATCACAAAAGGTAAGGAAAAACACTGACTGGGAAGCATTCTGCAGCTGTTCAATAAATGCAGTGCAAACTCCAGCTTTGGTGCAAAACATGACGTCCAGTAACCTAGAGGAAAAAAATAAGTCAAATGTACTCAGAGCTGATTAAAATAAATGAAACACTAATGGAGTAAATATATCAACTCAAATAACAAAAGGCTGGAAAAATGAAAGAACCTTTAAATAGATGTTCAGCTGATGTGATAAAACTGCAAAACATCAGAGGTTGAAATGAAAAAAATATATGATTGTATGAATATGAGACTGTCCAAGAAGAGATGAATATTAACTGAATTGGAAGTTTTGACTCTGTTCTTCAGTTAGTGCTTGCTTGAATTTTATTCTATGTTAGTAATTGCAGGTGTGGGGATAGCCACATTCTTTGATTTCCTGTCAATGCCTATTTAAGTGGTACAGTTTGAAATATTTTCTGCTTAAAAACCTCAGCTTTGGCCGGCTAAGATCTAGCTGTATTCAACTGGACATATAAGAGAATTCAAGTACCTCTTTATCTGCACTTTTTTCAAATAATACATTATTTAAATTGATTTAATTGTGTTGCATGAATATTAACTGAATTGGAAGTTTTGACTCTGTTCTTCAGTTAGTGCTTGCTTGAATTTTATTGTCTGTTAGTAATTGCAGGTGTGGGGGTAGCCACATTCTTTGATTTCCTGTCAATGCCTATTTAAGTGGTACAGTTTGAAATATTTTCTGCTTAAAAACCTCAGCTTTGGCTGGCTAAGATCTAGCTGTATTCAACTGGATGTATAAGAGAATTTAAGGACTTTTTATCTGCACTTTTTTCAAATAATGCAGTATTTAAATTGATTTAATTGTGTTGCATGAATATTAACTGAATTGGAAGTTTTGACTCTGTTCTTCAGTTAGTGCTTGCTTGAATTTTATTGTCTGTTAGTAATTGCAGGTGTGGGGGTAGCCACATTCTTTGATTTCCTGTCAATGCCTATTTAAGTGGTACAGTTTGAAATATTTTCTGCTTAAAAAGCTCAGCTTTGGCCGGCTAAGATCTAGCTGTATTCAACTGGACGTATAAGAGAATTCAAGTACCTATTTATCTGCACTTTTTTCAAATAATACATTATTTAAATTGATTTAATTGTGTTGCATGAATATTAAGTGAATTGGAAGTTAATCTTAGTGGCTTTGAAACTGCCCGCCCGTCTTGTAAATTTGTGTTTGGATACTCCTTCTGGGCCCATCTCATTTGATCACTCAACTGAGTGCTGTGAGATCATATTCTGATTTCAGGCACTCCCACTGTGTACAGAGAGCATCTGGGAAAGAGAAAAAAACATTTAAGCTTGTTTTCTGCCTTTCCTGTTAAGTGGTCTAGACTGTTTGTAGGCTTCTGAGCCCCCAAGCCCTTTTGTGTTGGAGGGAAGCCTTCTAGCTTAGTTTTGTTTCTTATAACTAGCCAGTTTTCTAGTTTCAGCACTCAAATCTGTTTCTTTGAACTCAGCACTTGTTCAGAACTCATTGTAAGCACTACATAAGTTGCAGATTACTACAGCACTCAACTTTCCTCACTTGTCTAGAGAAAATCAGTTTTTAGTACTTAATAAATAAGCACCTATCCAGGCATGTCTAAGGGTCAGCTTCCAGTGATTTCTCCTGTCTACCTGATGAATCTGGGCATCTTGGGGCAATGCAGCAATTGCCTCATGTACACAGACAACCCTCTCCTCCTACCACCCAGCACTACAACCTGTGAGCGATGCATTTATATAGCCAAACTGGAAGCAAAGCTCTCTTCACCCAAGGCTGGACTAGACAGTCAAGAGGAGAAGGTAAACACTTGCACCACACCACACTCATCACATAGTCCCTCAAAACCTACACCACCAAAACACACACATAGAAACACAAAACACACACTTATATCCACGGAGGCTCTCAATAAAAACCTGCTCAAGCATCAGGGACATCCAAAGCATAAACGTAAGCAAACTCCACCCCCCAAGACAACCCAAATAACACATAGCCCACAAACTCAGTTTGCCACTCAACCACAGCCCATAAGGCATAGCAACGTATCCAACACTCTAGTCATAGGTGACTCTATAGTCAGGCACACTGATGTTCCACTCACTAGACTAAACAAGGAGAAAGTTACTGTCAGCTGCCTGCCAGGTGCCAGGATCCGCCATATAATGCATGCACTCAGGTCACTCCATAATAAGTACAAATATGACACTGTCATTGTCCATGTTGGTGTGAATGATCTGAGATGTATCTCCCTGGACTACATGAAAAGAGACATGGAGGAGCTCTCCGATCTTGTATCCCAGGCAGGTATGGCTCTAACCCTGAGTAGCATCCTGCCATCACCCAGAATGATACCACAGTACAAGGACAAAATGATTGACTTCAACAATTGGCTAAGCTTCTGGTGTCATTCTAAGGGGATCCAGTATTTGTCTGCCTGGGACGACATGATCGACAGACCACGATGCTTTGCCAGAGATGGCCTGCACCTGTCACCCTTAGGATTCCGGATACTGGCTAAGGCTCTTGCCACCCCTATAGTGCCTTTTTTAGGCAAAGTTCAAATGACAAAGTCACCACCGTAACAGGTACAAGCAAGCAAAATCTGAGGGTAATGCTACTCAATGCTAGAAGTCGAAACCTCAAAATGCACTCACTCGAGGCACTCCTTAAAATGGAGAACATTGACATCTGTGCAGTGACAGAGACCTGGTTCAAAGCTCCAGAGAGCACCCCTGCATTACCAGGCTACAATTCATACCACCCCTTTCGGCCACCTAACCCAGAACGAAGCACTAAAGGTGGAGGCGTGTCTATATTCATTAGGGATATCCACACCTCCAGGCTAGTTGCACAGCATAATGCATCCGAGATTATCCAAGTGCAACTAACTCTGGGCAAGACCGCAATCCAAATTGTAGCTTGCTACAGACCCCCCACCATGCCCCAGGATTCCCACTCCTCATTTCTTGATAAACTGGAAAGTATTAGGGTACAACCCAACACCCTAATAATGGGCGATTTCAACTACCCCACCATTAACTGGGAAAACTACTCGTGTACCAACTCTTTTGCTCAACGTTTGTAGAATTCATAAATTCCAACGCCTTATTCACACCCCTACCAGGGGCAGCAATATCCTAGACCTGGTCATTACCAACATGGGAAACCGATATTCCACACCAGAGGTCAATTCCTCGTTGGTCAGATCCGACCACAAGCTAATCAGCCTAGACATCCACATCCCACCCCCACCCCCAATTAGGGAAACCATCGTAAAAAACGTCTCCAAAGCCAACTTCACACTTCTTAAGACAGAAGTGGCAAACTTCACGACACCCATGCAGATGGACAATAGAGGTATGACTGCTGAATCCTACACAAATGCACTTTATAAGCATTTACACGAGTGCATGGATCATGCTATCCCTAATAGAACCAAGATGTTATCCTCCAAAAAAAGGAAGCCAATCTGGTGGTCCTCTGCCGTAAACAAACTCTACAACAGTAGAAAGAAACTGTTGCAAAAAAGAGTAAAATCCCATGACTGGAGGAACTCCCTGGTCAACCTCAGTAAGAAGCTGAGATCCCTCATAAAATCCTCCAAAGCTAGTTACGAAAACAAAATTGCTACTGACTCTAAAGACAACCACAAAGCATTCTATAGCTATGTCAAGAATCTCAATGGGAACACTCAGATCTGTTCTGAGTTACAACACAATGGCGCTAAATATACAGAACCAACTGATATTGCCAACATCCTAGCAGATAGGTTCAGTGCTAACTTTACCCCCCTCTCACCCCCTAGAGGGCCCATCTCTATACCGGAAGAATGCAAAGTTCCTATAATCATGGCTGCATAGGTAAAAAACACACTCTCCAAAGCCAAGAACACAGCATCCATGGGACTTGACAGTATCCTAGGCTGCGTTCTACATGAACTACAGAATGAACTGGCACCCTACCTAAGTACCATATTCAATCATAGCCTCACCTCAGGCTTTGTACCCACTGAATGGCGCACCAAGATGGTTATCCCACTCCACAAAGGTGGAGCCATGACTGACCCCGGGAACTACCGCCCCATTAGCCTGATGGGCCTGGTCTGCAAGGCCATGGAACGTGTCATCATGGGACTCATAAACAAAGACATTGGTAATCTCCAAACTCTGGACCCTACCCAGTTTTTATTTGTAAAAGGCAGATCATGTCTCCTAAACCTGATTGACTTCTTTGAAGCAGTCACCAAAGCCATAGATGAGGGTAAAATGGTTTACACAGCTTATCTAGATCTCGCCAAGGCTTTCGACACCATCCCCCACTCTGGAATTATAGATAAGCTCACTAAACTAGGTATAAATCCCTATGTCACAAAATGGGTTGCCAACTGGCTCACGGACAGAACTCACACTGTGAAAGTAGCGGATTCCAAATCCGACTTCAGACCAGTGACAAGTGGAGTACCACAAGGTTCAGTCCTGGGTCCTCTCCTGTTTGGTATCTACTTCTCTGAAGTGCAGGCTAACACAGAAGGTCTTTGGCTAACAAAGTTTGCAGATGACTGAAAACTAGGAGCCATAATCAAAACTCTTAACGATGTGGACAAACTACAAAAGGGCCTCACTGAGACAGATACCTGATGTTAAAGCCATGGCCTGAAGCTCAATGCCAAAAAGTGTATTGCCATCCCCTTTGGTAAAAACTCTGTACCCATGAACTACCACATAGCTGGTAGTCTACTTAATGCTGAAAATGTGATAAGAGACCTTCGGACACAGGTGGACAGTAGTCTCTCCTTTGATAATCACATCACCACAGTGGTCAGGAAATCCTTCTATGTGGCTCATCTCATCTCAAAAGGATTCTCATCCAGAAAAAAAGAGATCATTGTTCCCCTCTACTCATCACTCATTAGACCCATTATAGAGTACAATGCCCCTTTTGGTATGTACCGCACAAGACATCTACAACAACTGGAAAGACCACAGAAATACCTCACAAAGAGGATTACTGGCCTCAAACAGATGCCCTACGAAGACCGTCTCAAAAAACTACAGCTTTACTCCATCGCATATCGCCTACTCAGGGGCGATCTCTGCCTAACATACAAAGCTATGTCAAACCCAGAGCTGTTGGACATGCTCCACTTAAAGAAATCCCAATCCCTCTGAGCTACACACTCTAGAGGCCTAAACCTTGTCACCACAATAAACAGAACATGCTGGAGGGATAGATTCCTGTCCCAGAGACTTCCCATACTCTGGAACAGACTACCTATCTATGTCAAATAGAGCTCCTCATTAGCACTCTTCAAGAAAAATCTTGATGACTGGATGGGAAATGGGAAATTCACCCCAGGGATCACTTCTGTGGCTCTGCTCGACAGGGGCATAGGAAAATAATTTTCTTAGGTGGCGAAAGCCAGGGTACATTTTTTGGCTAGGCTTATATAGGCCCTAGGGCCAATAGCCTAGTACCTACCTATGAACCTATGAACCTATGAGATGTTTCAAAAATAATAGAATTAGAAGACAAAGCACATAGGGAAAACCTGAGATTTTCTGATGTCCCAGAAAAGCTGGAAGGAACAGATTGTATTCATTTTATGAAAGCACAAATAAGCAACTGAACTGATATTAGACAGCAGGAGTTGTTAATTGAAAGGGCACATGGTGTGTATGCTTCAAACCTGGCCAAGAGAAAGCAACATAAACCTTTAATAGTAAAGATGCAATCCTACCAGCAGACGGAGTTGAGGCTGAAAAAAATGTGGCAGAAGGACAACGTACTAAAAGTGGGAGACAGCAGACTGTTTGTGGAAAATTATTACTCAGTGTACCTCAGGTAGAAGAGGAGTAAATTTATTTCACTAATCAGGCAATGTTGAGAAGCAGGCATGAGATTCAAACTGCTGTACCTAGCTATCTTCAGAATATTCTTTTCTGGGGGGACAAAATCATTTTTGATGCAGACTATGCTAAGGAGGAAATACAAAAGTTTGTCCAATAAAACATGAACTGTGAAACAGAAGGAAATTCTGATTCTTGTTCTTTTGGTGATAAAGACCACAGAGAGACTGTGTCAGTGAAACCTTTTCCAATGTTTCAATGGAAAATGCTTGAGAGACAGAAAAAAAGCATGAGTTGACTAAAAGAATGGAGAGTACATTATAAATGAAACAAAGACTGGATTTGGGAGATGGAGATAAACAGGAATAAAACCAGCAACTCAGAAATTGACAAATAAATGTGAGATTACAAAGCATTAATTAGATTTTTGAAACATGACACAATATGAAAACATGGAAATATTGGATTTTTTTGACTTTGCTAAACATGTAGGGGACTTTAAAGCATATGCCCTACTTCATGTCATTAATGTTTGGAATAACACTTAAGAGAGGGGAAGAGAAGGCAGAGCATTAACTGTAAGTAAAACAAAATTGTGTTCTTAGTAGTATTTTTATAGTGCATGATATAATCTGCATGCTATAAAGTAAAATTTTCTCAGTTATTTTCAAGTATAATGGGGATACTAAAGTAGACAGGTGTGCCTGTTTATTTTCCTTCATTTCTCTTTCTCCTTGTTCAGTTTTAGGAAATGTAAGCACATACAAAAGAAGAAAAGTCTGGTCAAAAGAGCATGATACAAGAAAACATAATGTGCTTTGTCTCTTTCTTGCACAGCGGAATGACTGGATTAAGGCTCTTGGCTTTATCTAGAGACAAGCTTTAAGAGAAAGCAAATAAATAAAAAAGAACATTGAATATAATAAAGTTTTCCTCTAGCAAACAAATAAATGCTTGTAAAAGCAACTCTGTATCTGGTTTTCATGTCTCCATGGAGACAATCCAATAAAGTGCAATAAAAACAGTATACTTTTTTCTTTCAATGACTTTCTTTCAATGGCTAAGAGATACGTTTTCTGAAAGCATTCAAGTGTTTTACCAATCTGAGAGAGCAATAAAGATAAGACAAAACCAGACAGCACTTAGTAGAAGCACAGGCTGTACCATGTGTCTTAGCATGGATAAACTTCTTTACCTATGTTGACCCAAGTCTGTGAGTGTGGCTGTCAGTTTGAGACTATTGTTTCTATTAGGAGGGTAAAACTTCATTATTTGAAGATGCACATAGTTTTGTGTGTTAGTATTAAGTTAATAGATTTTAGGGGTGTATTGGGAGTGCATTTATTTTTTGTTTGAGGGCTTTCAATAAACCAAAAAGGTTTTGCCAGATGTGACATAGGTTCAAATGGATATGACAAGAAACAACTGTATAAAACATCAACCTGCCAAACATTGGTGTATGCATGCAACACAAAAGCTGTAACTAGAAACTTAGCAAAAAAGCTGTTACCCAGAAAAGGTGGGAATAATAACTTTTTAACATAATGATGCTTTCTATATTATCTTTATGGAGGAGAGTAAGGGCAGGTGTATCAGAGGTGAGCTGAAACTGTTCTACTATGGTGTGGATGGGAGGAGAAATGGGGTAGGGGTTATCCTGAAGGAACAGTATGACAAAAGTGTTTTGGAGTTGAAAATACTGTAGGATAGAGTGATGTTTATGAAGCTGGAAATTGATAGTGTGATGATGAATGTTGTTAGTGCATATGCTCTGCAAGTTGGCTGCACAATGAATGAGAAAGAAAACCTTTGGAGCAAGCTGAATGAAGTGATGGAAAGTGTACCCAAGGGTGAGAGAGTGGTGATTGCAGTGGATTTCAATGGGCATGTTGGTGAAGGGAATAGAGGGTATGAGGAGGTGATGGGTAGGTATGGTGTTAAGGAGAGTAATGCAGAAGGTCAGATGGTAGTGGATTTTGTGAAAAGGATGGACATGGCTGTGGTGAATATGTAGTTTAAGAGGATGGAGGAGCATAAGGTGATGTACAAGAGTAGAAGAAGATGTACAAAGGTGGATTATATCCTATGCAGGAGGACCAGTCTGAAGGAGATTGGAGACTGCAAAGTGGTGACAGGGGAAAGTATAGTCACGCAGGATAGGATGGTGGTCTGTAGAATGACATTGGTGATCAAGAAGAGGAGATGGAAAGTGACAACAGTGCCAAGGATCAAATGTTGGAAGTTGAAAAAGGATAACTGTAAGGTGGAAGTCAGGGAAGAGTTAAGACAGGCACAAAGTGGCAATGAAGAGTTACCAGATAGCTGGGCAGCCACAGCAGAGGTGGTAAGGGAGACAGCTAGAAAGGTGCTTGGTGTAACATCTGGACAGAGGAAGGAGGACAAGGAGACCTGTTGGTGGAATGAGGAAGTACAAGAGAGTATACAGAGGAATAGGTTGGCAAAGAAGAAGTGGGATTGTCAGAGAGATGAAGAAAGTAGACAGAAGTACAAGGAGATGAGGGTTACAGTGACGAGAGAGGTGGTGAAGGCTAAGGATAAGATATATGGGGAGTTACATGAAAGTTTGGACACTAAAGAGGGAGAAAACAACCTGTACCGATTGGCTAGGGTGATAAAGGATAATGATGGAAATAATGATGGAAACATACTCACAAGTGAGGAGAATGTGTTAGGCCAATGGAAAGAGTCCTTTGAGGGGCTGATGAAAGAAAAGAGTGAGAGAGAGAATGTTGGATGATGAGGGGATAGTGAATCAGGAAGTGCAACAGATTAGCAAGGATGTAGGAAGGACAGCTATGAAGAGGATGAAGAATGGAAAGGATGTTGGTCCAGATGACATACCTGTGGAAGCATGGAGGTGTTTAGGAGAGATGGCAGTAGGGCTTTTAACCAGACTGTGTAACAGAATCTTGGAAAGTGAGGAGATGCCTGAGGAGTGGAGAAGAAGAGTATTGGTACCCATGTTTAAGAATGAGGGTGATGTGCAGAGCTGTAGTAACTACAGAGGGATAAAATTGATCAGCCAGAACATGAAGTTATGGAAAAGAGTAGTGGAAGCTAGGTTAAGAAGGGAGGTGATGATTAGTGAGCTACAGTACTGTTTCATGCCAGGAAAGAGCACTACAGATGATGTCTGAGGGCATTGATGGAGAAGTATAGAGAGGGTCAAAAGGAGTTGCATTGTGTCTTTGTGGATTGAAATGGGCCTGTATGAAGCTGGATCTGATAGGACTTTACCCTGTTTAGGTATTAACAGCCACTGCTGCTTTCTTCCAGGATGTTGGTTCTAATCCTCCTCTTAAAATACTGTTAAATAAAACCCTGCAGATCTTTATCAGTTTTTTCTCCTCTTAGTTTCCACACTTCCACAGGAATATTCTTATTCCTGTGGACTTTCCTGTGGATTGGTTATACATCACCATTTTTATCCCACATCCTCCTATCCTAACTGTTTGTAATTGAGCCTCAAGTACCGTTAACCTTGGCATATTTAATTCTTCCATAAACACTTCCATTTGTACCTTTTCTTGATCTCCATATTTCTCTGCTTTGTACAGACTTTCATAAAATCTCTGAAAAATTTCTAATACCTCTACAGGATCTCTTGTCGTCTTCCTTGCTATAGGCTCCCTAGGCTTGGTGACAGCTCCTTCTACTTTCTGTTGCCTGAGTCGTTGTGCTAACAGACTTTGTGCTCTACAATTATTATAAAAAAACAGTTGCTTAGCAGCAGTCTTTCTAAGCTCATGCATATTATTGAGGTAATCCCTTATTTTTCTGTTTATCATTCTGCAATTGCTCCTCTTCTTGTTCTGTCAGGTTCCTCCTGTTCTGCAATATTTTAGCATTTGTTAGTCCTTCAAAATAATTCTTGTTACTTCTTAACCATATCTATGTTTATTTTATTTTCACTCTATTTTTAAACTCCAATTTAATTTTATTCTACTCCCGAGCTATATTTTCAGAAGCAATTTATATCTTCTTTAACTCCTGAATAATTTTCACTACCCATTCCTTAAATTTATCTATTTTAAATGGATAGATGGGAAGGCGCAGTGTCTCATTTTTATTTCATTACCCTGCATTTTTATTTTAGTTATTATTGCCATGTAATCTGAAATAGTTATTGGATGTGTATCAAAACTTTCAATTAAGTGCACATGTGAAATACAAATAATGTCTAGCCTAACCCAGTTTTTGCATCTTGGGGAATAATATGTAAATTCACTCCAAATTCCTGCAACTGAATTCACATCTTCCATGCCAAATATTTTCATAAATTTCTTCAAAAATCTGTCCTCCTTTGTTATATTTTCCCTTCTGCCCCCCCCCCCCAGACACATCTTCACATCTGCAAATCAAATTCCAATCCCTACCTATAAGTAATATTCCCTGCTGAAAGCTGACTATTTCTCCCAGAATTTTCTTAAGCTCCATTATAGCAGTTTTACGTGGAATATAAATACATGACAGTGTAATCTTCCTCCCTTGCTAGTAACAACTTAGTACTACAAATCTACCATTATTATCTTGTTATCCTCTTCTTTCAATATTAGAGTTCCTCTTGCAATTAATATAAGAACTCTCCTTTTCCTTAGTCCCAGGTATTCTGCTGAATAACCATCCTGAAAACCTTTCTTTATCAGTCACATGTTCTTTTCTTTCCAAATGTGTCTCCTGTAGCATAACTATTTGCACTCTACATTTTTAATATAGTTCACTACTCTTCCTTTTTTGTATATATCTGTGAGACCTTCTTCTTCTTTTTGTTTTGGCTGCTCCCGTTAGGGGTCACCACAGTAGATCACCTGTTTCCATTTCTTCCTTTCCTCTGGATCTTGCTCTGTCATACCAACCACTTGCATGTCCTGCCTCACCACATCGATAAAACTTATCTTAGGCCTTCCACTTTTCCTCTTACCTGGCAATTCCATCCTTAGCATCCTTCTCCCAATATACCTAGCATCTCTCCTCATCAAATCCAAACCAATGCAATCTTGCCTCTCTGGCTTTGTCTCTAAGCCATCCAACCTGAGCTGACCCTTAAATATACTTATTCCTAATCCTGTCCATCCTCATCACATCCAGTGCAAATCTTAACATCTTTAACTTTGCCACATCCAGCTCTGACTCCTGCCTTTTTGTCAGTGCCAATGTCTCCAACCCATATAACATAGCTGGTCTCACTACCCTCTTGTAGACCTTCCATTTCACTCTTACTAATACTCATCTGTCAAAAATCACTCCTGAATTTCTTCTCCACCCTCTCCATCCTGCCTGTACCCTCTTCTTTACCTCTCTTCCACACTCACCATTACTCTGAACTGTTGATCCCAAGTATTTAAACTCATCCACCTTCACCACCTCTACTCCCTGCATCCTCACCATTCCTCTATCCTCCCTCTCATTCACACACATATATTCTGTCTTAGTCCTGCTGACCTTCATTCCTCTTCTCTCTAGAGCATATCTCCACCTCTCCAGGGTCTCCTCCACCTGTTCCCTACTCTCACTACAGATCACAACATCATCTGCAAACATCATAGTCCACGGGGACTCCTGTTGGATCTCGTCTGTCAACCTGTCCATCACCATTGCAAATAAGAAAGGGCTCAGAGCTGATCCTTGATGTAATCCCACCTCTACCTTAAATGCATCCGTCACTCCCAGCGCAGACCTCACTGCTGTCACACTACCCTCATACATATCCTGTACCACTCTTACATGCTTCTCTGACACTCCCAACTTCCTCATACAATACCACAACTCCTCTCTAGGCACCCTGTCATATGCTTTCTCTAAGTCCACAAAGACAACTCCTTCTGACCTTCTCTGTACTTCTCCATCAACAGTCTCAGAGCAAACATTGCATCTGTAGTGCTCTTTCCTGGCATGAAACCATACTGCTGATCACTAATCATCACCTCCCTTCTTAACCTGGGTTCCACTACTCTTTCCCATAACTTCATGCTGTGACTGATCAAGTTAATCCCTCTGTAGTTACTACAGCTCTGCACATCACCCTTATTCTTAAAAATCGGTACTAAACACTTTTTCTCCATTCCTCAGGCAGCCTCTCACTTTCCAAGATTTCATTAAACAATCTAGTTGAAAACTCCACTGCCATTTCACCCAAACACCTCTATGCTTCCACAGGTATGTCATCTGGACCAACAGCCTTTCCATTCTTCATCCTATGTATAGCTATCCTTACTTCCTCCTTGCTAATCCACTGCACTTCATGATTCACTATCCGCACATCATCCAACCTTCTCTCCCTCTCATTCTCTTCATTCATCAGCCCCTCAAAGTACTCTTTCCATCTGCTCAACACACTTTCCTCGCTTGTGAGTATGTTTCCCTCATTATCCTTTATCACACTTACCTACTGCACATCTTTCCTAGCTCAGTCCCTCTGTCTAGCCAATCGGTACAGGTCCTTTTCTCCCTCCTTAGTGTCCAATCTTTCATACAACTCTTCATACGCCTTATCCTTAGCCTTTGCCACCTCTCTCTTTGCCATGCACCTTATCTCCTTATACTCCTGTCTACTTTCTTCATCTCTCTGGCAGTCCCACTTCTTCTTCGCCAACCTCTTTCTCTGTATACTCTCCTGTACTTCCTCATTCTACCACCATGTCTCCTTGTTGTCCTTCCTCTGTCCAGATGTCAAACCAAGCACCTTTCTAGCCATCTCCCTTACTAGCTATGCTGTAGTTACCCAGCTATTCGGTAACTCTTCACTGCCACCCAGTGCCTGTCTTAACTCATCCCTGAACTCCACCTCACAATTAAACTTTTTCAATTTCCACCATTTGATCCTTGGTGCTGCCCTCATACTCCTCCTCCTCTTATTGATCACCAACGTCATCCTACAAACCACCATCCTATGCTGCCTAACTACACTTTTCCCTGCCACCACTTTACAGTCTCCAATCTCCTTCAGACTGGTGGTGAGCAAATTGGTGTAAATAAGCAAATTAGTTTTTGAGATATGATACAGAATCGGAATTGCCTAAACATAGTGAGGCCTTGCTGAGTCTAATTATGGTGGATACCAAGAAAACAATTACTAAAAATGGAAATTGAAGTCTAAACCAACTGTACTAGATGTAGTGAATATAGGAACAGAGATAAAAAAACTGGAATTGGGATCTTTAGAAATGGGTAAGAGCAAATTCCATATTAAAAATTGGGAATTGTGGGAACAATACATGTACAGGAGGAATGAGGTTTAAAAGAATGCAGGATTTGAATGAGCTACGTAATGTTTGATTGACAATGACTGGATAGATTATAAGTGATGTATAATGATTGCAAAAAAATTATGTCAGTATAGCTTGTGATGTATAATGTTTGTAACTAAAATTATGTCAATATGGTTTGTTTTCATTTATATAAAATTGCCTGTGTCATATGTGATAATTTAATAAAGATGTCTCTTTTTTAAAAAAAAAAACATTCTGACCCCTCTTGTCTCATACATACTGGCACTATGAAGCACAGAATGTGCTCCTTATTTTTCTGTGCTCACTGAAATATCCTCTTCTTAGACTAGTGTTTGCATATAATACAAATGAAACCAAAAATAAATTAAAAAAAATCCAAGACAGCTATCTAGCATCTAACGTTTTTCTTAAGGACAAACTCATATGCATGTGGTTCAATGTTTCAGATTGTTTTGTCTGGTTAAGTGTCTTGCTCAAAGTCACACATTCTATTTTCTTATTATAACAACATATTACTGTTGCATTTCCATGGCATATTGTTGCAGCAGTTAACAAGTGCTCCATTTTGCTACCAGGAATTGCTTGATACATGAAGACCTTCTCACCATTTTCACATGGTGCAATCTATTCTAAATTGCCTACATGGTGAATTCCTCCAACATCCATTTGGAACTTGGAAAATCTTTAAAATAACTATGCACCCCTTTCAGTAAGGTTCATGCTTTATTGTGATGCATCTCTAGCACAAGAGGGTTTTGCCAGAGAAAGTTCTGTATCAGAGTCAAGTTACTTTAACAAGCAACCTTTGGTGTACTTGTATAAGAAACTTCCCTTATGTCATAATAATCTGAAGTCACTGGTGTTATTCTAAACAACTTGAAACCCTTGTACTTCTATGAGATAAAATGGGACTCTCTGAACACCTGTCATTAGTAAACTCTTCTTTTGTACTATAGATCACACAAAGATACTCAACAAACGCAACTAAAATTTGTCTCTATAGTGTGATTGAAATATGATTAGTCAAAAGGAGATATAATTGGCCTTAACAGATGTGAGATGAAGTGAAAGGGTACAAAATGTACACTTCTAAATATCACAATAATATCACTGTATCAGTTGTTGTTGTTGTCTTTCGGCTTTTCCCGGTTAGGGGTTGCCACAGCAGAACTCCGGTCCGCTAATGATTGGTAGTAGGTTTTTACAGTGCCGGGTTTCCAGCTTGATGCCCAACCTTCAACGAAGGCACGCCCATTCACGCATGTCTTTCGGAATGCCACTCGACCGTGGGGAGGACATGCAGACTCCACACAGAAGGCACTCCCTGCACACCAGCCGAGAATCGAACGGGAGAACCTCTTGCTGTGAAGCAACAACGCTACTGCTGCACCACCGCGGCCGAGAAGACTAAAAAAGGACTACAGAACACCTGTAATACAGTGAAACAGAGGTCAGATAGCATAGATTCATGGAGAAGAGAGCCTGTCAAAGAAATCAGATTAATTTTTCACTACCTTATCAAAATTCTGTAATGCAGACACTGTTGAAAGTGATTTACCTATATTTCAGTAATACCATTAACTGTGCTCTATTTGGAAAGACAGTAGGTAGATTACAAGTTATAAACTGAGTCGGGAAATAGCTAATTATAGGATAGAAAGAATGGAGAGAGGCATTTCAAACAAGAAACAATAGAGTGGTTTATGATCAGTCTCAGATGTAGTTCTGCTAAATGCCTTCACAGCATTATAGGAAAATCTGTAGGTAGAGAAACTGACTCTTTCTTAGGCAAATTTAGATCTGAAACAAGGAAGATTTCCATTGAAATGGAGAAAATAAAGATAATTTATATAGACTGCTGAAATCACTTCCAGTAAGGAAACTGGGCTTCAGTGATATGAAATCTAAGCTCATACAGATACAGAACTTAAAACTAAAGGAGGATTATTTTATTGGAGAAGATATATACACTAACTGAAAGCAACAAAATGATCCTAATATTATCAAAAGTGAGTGCATAAAAGCAAGCCTGAGCCATAGCTTTTGTGATCCACTGAATACTTCGGTGCATAAAGCTATGTACAGCAGAATAAAATGCATGTATTAAATATTTTTATATATAGTGGTGCTATGAGATCTGTTGCACGACATTATTACTAGCTATATCTGCCAGTGAGTACTGTACTGTACTGGCAATTCATTAAAAATCCTATCATAGTTTTAGTTTGTTTACTGATTAGGATGAGGTTACTAGTGATATCCCATAAGAATATATTCTGAAAACTCTTTTAAAGTTAAAGCGATATTTTAGTATAAGCCTGCAGTAACAGAACAAGGAGATGGCTACGCTCAGATAAGTTAGTGAATGAGAAATGTATTTTAGATGCCAGTTATTTTTTAATGATGTGTTATTGTGGTGGGAGAGCGATATTTTATCAAGTGAGATGGTAAGAGTTGACACGACACCTCAGTCCCATGTAGAAAATAGGAAAAAGGGGGGTGATGATGATGGTGATATTACTGTTGCAGTCAGCTTTTATGAAACAGATAAGATACTGTGTTACAAACTACAACTAAAACACTTATGTAGAAATATTGTTCTTACAGCTACACATAATGTGAATAAACCAGTTTTACCCACTGTAGCAAATCTGTTGCAAATACTCAGTCTTTAGTGGCAAGACAATATATTTTAAAAAATAATGTCTGCTGAAATGTAACTCTGCCATCTACACTATGAAACAACATATGAAAATCAAGTTTTTTAACTCTGGACAAAAACAGGCCATTAAATTTAAACAGGTCTTTTCATCTTTAACAAAATACAGAAAAACAATGCAGAACTTTGTTCTTCAGCTTTACAAAAATTTCTAAATCAAAAAATACAAGGTTGAGGTTACAACGGAAAAAAAAATGCATACAAACTAATTACCCTTTTGTTTCTTTTCCAATATCTCCAACCTTGTAACAGCTTTCATACAGTCTGTCTTTGGCCTTTTGGATATGGCAGGTTTTGGTCTTCTCAGACAGAAATGTCATTAAATGATTGGCAAAATGTAATTGTTTGTAACTGAAGAGCTATACAGCATGAAAGACTGTGTGCTGTATTGTGGTTAAGTGAGATACTTGTTTAATAACATTTTCTACTTCTTAGAAGTCACCAACATGCAAATTCCTTGATAATGACAGCTTTTTCAGTTTCTGTCTTTTTGCAAAAAAAAAAAAAAAAAAATCCCACACTCAAACTTGCCTTCAAGTCCCTGGTATTCTACAGGAAGCATTAGACCAAAGGACTAGGATGTCTTCCCTCTATAACTGTATGAGTACAATCAGGCCACAGGAAGCATTAGACCGAGAGACCAGGATGTCTTCTCTCTACAACTATATGAGTAGAACTAGGCCACAGGAAGCATTAGACCGAGTTACCGGGATGTCTTCCCTCTATAACTGTGTGAGTAGAATCAGGCCACAAGAAGCATTAGACCGAATGGCCGGGATGTCTTCCCTCTATAACTATATGAGTAGAATCAGGCCACAGGAAGCATTAGACCGAGGGACCGGGATGTCTTCTCTCTACAACTGTATGAGTAGAACCAGGCCACAGGAAGCATTAGACCGAGGGACCAGGATGTCTTCCCTCTATAACTGTGTGAGTAGAATCAGGCCGCAGGAATCATTAAACCGAGGGACCAGGATGTCTTCCCTCTATAACTTTATGAGTAGAATCAGGCCACAGGAAGCATTAGACTGAGGGACTGGGATGTCTTCCCCCTATAACTGTATGAGTGGAATCAGGCCAGGAAGCATTAAACCAAGGGACCGGGATGTCTTCCCTCCTATAACTGTGTGAGTAGAATAAGATGGGGGGGGGGTGTTCTGAGTAGTATCCTCCTGGTCTTTAAAGGACATTTAAATTTTTCTTTTGGCTTTATTTCCATTTTCTACTAATCTGTCCATTGCAGTATGTTTTCTAGAAATTTTCAAACATTCTCATTCTAAGGTTTCTTGTTTATCAATCCACATAACTCAAACTGCCTTATTAGATTATTCAGAGACTCGCTCATCAATACTTTTCCATTTAAGACTTATCGTTTCTATTAATCCTATATATTTTAGGTATATTTTTCAGTGTCATACATAACATCTTAAAGAGAGGACCACTGTCCTGTATTACCTTCAGAAGAGACTGAGGACTGCAATTCCTTCTTAGCTAGCAGCTGTTTGCAAAGTATAGGCTATAATTAAAAATGTTGCTTGCACTGGAAAGTAATGTCTATAGTTTGTTCATCCATCTCTCCATTTACCACTAAAAATGCACAAAGCTGACAAAAGTATGAAGAAGATAAATTTCATTTCTGTTCTTTTTTTTTCTCGTTTGTGTGTATGTGCGTGCGACTGTGTTTCGTTGCTTGCGTGCACTAACTTGCATGTCCGCCTGCATTTGTGTGTATATGCTTCGTTATTTCAGTTCATCACAGTATGCAAGACAATATATATATACAGAATTCCTTTTGTGGTCAAAAACAGCATAAGTATACACTTACAATGCCTTTTGACATTGCTGCTGTGTAATGCTATAGAACAGTAATGATGTAGGCGCTACAAGACAACATGCATTTTCATTATACCGCTGTCTAGATTTTTGCCTCATATTTTTGGTCTGACCCTCATAAAATGTGTGGCTTTCTGGCAAATCATTGTGGACTGCATTCACTAAATAATGATAAACATTTGAGTTTCAGACTTCACATCCTTCAAAAAAATGCATGCTGATGCAAAATATGTTATTCTTGTGAGTTTCTAAGAAAATAGGAGCAATGTTTAAAATCTGTCCCTGATTTTATATCTTTCTCTCCCCCTTACCACCACCAATTATTTTTGGTTTTCTCCAGAATTCCTGTGCTGAATGGTTGACAGGTGTAAGTTTGATCTTAGTGCCACATGACAGGAATTGCAGTGATCTCTTCATTTCCATAAAAGGGCAGGCTCTCATTCTTGCATTGCAGGTTCATACTGCAGCTGTACAATACTGAGTCTGTGGAGCATTTTTACAGTATTCAGTGCTTCCTAGAAAACAGAATCAGAGAGAAGAAACAAAGCAATCAAGAAATGAGGCATTGCCTTATAAAATGGGTATGAACAATAGGGTTGTACCCAACCCATTAAAATGCACTTTCCTAGAACTCCATCTTTCAAAGTAAAATCTCAGTTTTACTATTATTTGCAAGCCACACATCCCCATTACACACACAAACGTACACACACACACACACACACACACACACACACACACACACACACACACACACACTGTACTAATTCTGAGATTACACGATACTGGGAAAAGTGAAACATCCTTACCATGGTATTCTTCCATCTTACAGCTGTCAGCACTCTGGCAACATACTTCCCCATCAATCTGCATGTTGTTTGATCAACTGAATTTGAATAACATTTTCTCAACAAGAACAACAACATATGGAACTGAACACTGTTAGAATCCAGTAAACAAAAGACACTGCTGATGCAGACTGCATGCAGAGTGGTCGCAGTAGTTCTGCAGGCTGCATGCAGAGGGGTTGCAGTAGTTCTGCAAGCTGCATGCTGAGGGGGGTCATAGTAGTTCTGAAGGCTGCATGCAGAGGGGTCGCAGTAGTTCTGCAGACTGCATGCAGAGGGGTCGCAGTAGTTCTGCAGGCTGCATGCAGAGGGGTCACAGTAGTTCTGCAAGCTCCATACTGAGGGGTCACAGTAGTTCTGCAGGCTGCATGCAGAGGAGTCACAGTAGTTCTGCAGGCTGAATGCAGAGTGGTTGCAGTAGTTCTGCAAGCTGCATGCTGAGGGGTTGCGGTAGTTCTGCAAGCTGCATGCAGAGGGGTTGCGGTAGTTCTGCAAGCTGCATGCAGAGGGGTTGCAGTAGTTCTATAAGCTGCATGCAGAGGGGTCACAGTAGTTCTGCAAGCTGCATGCAGAGGGGTCACAGTAGTTCTGCAAGCTGCATGCAGAAGCGTTACAGTAGTTCTTCATTATATGTTAAGTGATTTACTTATCTGTGAATTTTTTTATCTAGATGGTTAAGATGTAGGCATTTTATATCATAAAACCCAACAAGGCAGCAACAGATCAGCATACTAATAGTAGCAACCAGTTAATGCAATATACAGCTAAATACAAATGCATAAGATACAGCCACGCTTTCACAATGCCTGTTTTCATTACTTATCTGTTACTGTTTTACTAAATTATAAAACTTCAGCCATGAAGTTAATTAACATTATCTGCAAACACTCTAAAAATGATTGCATTTTTTTCTTACTTTTCTCATACAATAAGCCATTCTACAGGGAGAGTTTATGCAGATATTTTGTTTTAGCAGTTATGTATTTGAAAGGATCAAGAAACACAAACTGGAGAACTATGAATGGTACTAAAGATAATACTCCAGTAGCTTAGAGGTATGAATGTTGCTTATCTTAATGAACAATCCCCTTAACAGTCAAATCTGTTTTCTACTTACTATTCATCAAAGAATAAACTCATCTCTAAATACATGAGAAAATATAATCTGGAAATATAAAACTGAACTTTATTCTTCCTAGAGCTTTGGCCAAATTCCTTCATGGAGAATCTAAACCAAAGTAATGTCATGATACCTCCTTTTACATCTTTTCATTGTGATTGTTAAGACTATAAAAATCAAAATAACTCTGTCTAGCAAGTAATAATAATATTTTAAAAGTTTAGAAAATTCACTTTTAACTAATTGACTACCAAAAATTATAACAAAATCAGTTGCATCACACCAAAAATTGCCATGGTAAATCCTGATTTAAATCTTTTAGGGACATAGTACTATATTTCAAATCAAACAAGCTTCAAGAATATTCGAGTGTATATTACATTATCGAACTTTTAAAAGTTCGAAAATCATATGGTCGAAGCCATATGATCAAACTTTTAAAAGTTCGGAAAGCTAAAAAAAAAAATATATAACAGAAAAAACCTACCTGACTGTTTTAAGCAGGGGGCAAGCCCCCCTGCATCCCCCCCGCTCTTTAAATATACCAACTCCGAGATCGTACTACAGTTCAGGAAAGGGAAATCTTCCCATTCCGCACTGTACGAAGATCTCTGTTGAAACGTTGAAAGTTTTAAAAGTTCGATCATATGGTGTTGACCATATGACGGTCGAACTTTTAAAAGTTCAATAACATAATATACACCCGAATATTTAGTGTCTGCAGCCTTCCTCCCACTTGGGTGAATGCACAGATGACAAAACCAAATTTAAAAAAAATGTGCATGAATTACCACATTAGATTAGAAAATGTCTATTTTCACATCACATGCACATTCTTAAATTCTCAGTTTTTGCTTTTTTTTTTTGTCTGCCCAATACACCATTTTTCTGTTTCACCTCCTTCCATGCTGGTTTGCCATGTAAACATTCCAATACTGTGCCATTAATCATCATTGGCTTACTTTTCGATATGATTACATAGATTAAAACACATGTACTCAAGCATCCCTAGATCAAATAACTGGAATAAGAAAAACTGGGACTTTTGGTCAAAAGCTTTTTATTTATGATCTTTGTCAGACAAGAGCGTTTTCCAATTAACATGTAAAGAGTTCTGGAAAAGTTGTGTACTTCACAACACAAAATAAGTTTTTGTGGACTAACTATGTCTTCCTCTGTGCCAGCCATTGAAAATCGTCTAGAGGTGTTTTGACCTTGTTCAAAAATATTTGATTCCTTGCATTGCTTAATATCACCTGAGCATAGCCTCTTTTACTTAATCTAATTTCAATTTAATTTGCTAAAATATCACTGCCTCTTTAGCTGTGGTATTAAATTTTAATATAATAAGTTCACCCAATAGTAAAGATTTAATCATGTGTGGGGGATGTGCAATCACAGCATACAGAAATGTGTTTGCTGCATTCTCCTTTCTATATAAATGTTTGAACTGTAGTGCCAACACCCATAACCCTCACCAGTAGTAAACAACATTTCAAAATTATTTGGTCAAATATGCCACAGATTTAATTATGAAGTCTGTTCAACAGAGCTGTGGTGTTCTGATAACTGACACATGGTCAGATAAATGTCTAAGGGTCCCTGCTAAAGAGCTGATGTTGGCAAAAAGAAGGTCATTTATGAATGGGCCAAGTTTCCTTGCACTGGTCTATTTACTCATAACATACTAGGTCTCAGCATATGTTTTAAATATACCTTTAGTATAGCACAGATACATTTCTAGTATGGCATTATTAATACTTTTGAAAATGTTAAAAAAGGCCAGGATTCATGAAAGTACTTCTGTGTACACATCACAGTATCTTTTTCTGATTCAGCAACTGCCCTAACATGGTACTGCATGGTGCTCTAGCACAAAGACATAAAACACAATATAGGGCTGGCCCCGCAGCCATGCTGAATGCCAATGAGGCAGTTCAGGGTAGATGTATATTCTAATTAGCCATGTGCTCTCACCCCCAGAATCACCTCCAGGAAGGCATCAACATTCTGAGTGATCCAAGAAATGGCTTATCTGTGTAGATTAGCACAGGGATCAGGGGGTGGCATAAGACACTAGACACCAGGGCGAACACATTGGTGAGGTGCCTTAATGGCACCAACATCACCACAGGATCAAGGGTGGGGACAACCACTAACCACCTGGGATACAATATATTTAACTGCCTTAACTGCAGCAATATCACCATAGAGACCAGTGGTGGAGTGATTCCCTAAACACCAGGGATTACTCTGAATGTAAGTGCTTAATGGCACCACAGTCAGTATAGGGTTCAGGAGTCAGGGGATTCACTAGACACTAGGAAATTAAATTTAAGTGATGTAACAGCATTGACAGCGGTACAGGAATCAGGGGGTGGTGGATTCAGTAGCCGCCAGGGCAGTGCCATAATGGTATTTACAGTTTTACAGCAATGAGCGGATGGGGGGGGGGGCTACATTAGCCACCAGAGCATATTAGATAGGTGCTGTAATAGCACTTTAACTAATATAGTGGTGGGGGAGCCACGGGAGAGCAGACAAGTCAGGGACTCGTATGAGGACTGTGGTAAGTATGTGGGGGACAAAGTGACTGAGGAGGAATGCCACTGCTTACACATGCAGCAGTTTACTACAGCAGCATGCAAATCAGCACTGATCTGCACATGATGGCAGTAAATGCAATTCAGGGACATGCAAATTAGCTGATAATGACATCATACCTCATCGTATAACATGTCTCTGAGTCACAAATTAGTATGTCGTGGGAGCAGGGCCTTTTTAAGACAAGCTCTAAGACTCATGGTAATCTCTTTATTGAATCCCTGTCAAAATCACAAAGATTTGTAAATATGGGGAGCTCAACAGAAAAATTATGAGCATAAGTATGTTATTGCCAATGGAGATTATAAAGAAAGTAAATGCAAAGCTAACTTTAAATATTTAGTATTAGAAGCATTGAGTAACACCAAGAATATTATTAACATAGAGGAAGAACTGGGATGGCTAGTGTACTGTTGGCAAGTTAAATTAAATGCATGTTTTTCCCTGGTCTCAATAATAGAGAGGAATTTATGTACTTAAAAATAAAATGTTTAAAACACTGACGTTTTTAGAACTTTAGTAAAAGTTTTATTTCTCTTTAATTTAGCCTATTTTATCATGTGACTAGGCTTTTTCTTTAATTTAGCCTATTTTATCATGCGACTATTCTTCTTAACTTAGATTGGATGTTGTTGGGTGATGTATCCTAAGAATGGGTATTTAATGTATGTAATGAGCAATGAATTTTAGTCTGAAGAAGTCTCTGAGAGTGAAGGGAGATGGAAGCGCTAACTGAAGTCATTGTCTTGTTAATAAAGTGCTGGTAATCCTACAGATACTGCAATGTATTTTTTATTCTGTTTTCTGACAGTTATTTGCTTTTGCTGTGTTGCTTTTTGCTAAGTCTTTGATACTACATTTAAGTCATCTTGATATATAAAGTAGTATAAACAACCAACATTTAAAGCTTAGCATGTATCGGCTGTGGTGGTGCAGTGGTTGGCATTGTCGCCTCATAGCAAGAGGTTCTCCAGTTCGATTCTTGGCTGGAGTGCCTTCTGTGTGGAGTCTGCATGTCCTCCCTGTGGTCGAGTGAGTTCTAAAGACATGCAGGTAGGTGCTTGTGTATGTGTCTGTGTGCCTTATAGGTTCATACGTTCATAGGTGTGTACTAGGCTAATGGACCTGGAGTCTTTACAAGCCTAGCCCATAGGATTATCCTGGCATTGAGCCACCCGACCTTAGTTCCCAGTGCCTCTGCTAAGTAGAGCCACTGGAGTGATCCCCGAGGTGAATTTTCTATTTCCCATCCACTTATCAAGATTTCTCTTGAAAAGGGCCAGTGAGGTGCTCTGTTTGACATTTATGGGAAGTCTATTCCATAGCATTGGCAGTCTCTGGGTTATGAACCTGTCCCTCCAGCACGTTCTGTTGACTGTGGTAATGAGGTTGAGGCCTCTGGAGCATGTGGTGTGGAGGGATTGGGATTTCTTTAGATGTAGCATTTCTAACAGAGCTGGGTCAGACAAGGCTTTGTAAGTCAAGCAGAGATTGCCTCTAAGTAGGCGATATGAGACAGAGAATTGTTGGAGTTTTTTGAGTCTGTCTGTATAGAACAAGTGTTTAAGGCCTAGGATCCTCTTTGTGAGGTACTTTTGTGGCCTCTCTAGTTGTTGCAGGTGTATAGTGAGGTACATGCCCAATGAGGCATTGTACTCAATGATTGGCCTAATGAGGGAAGAGCAGAGGGAGACAATGACCTCTTTCTTCCTGGATGCAAAACCCTCAGTAATGAGATGTGCCACATAGAAGGGCTTTCTGACCATAGTGGGAATGTGGTGGTCAAAAGAGAGGTTG
This sequence comes from Protopterus annectens, assembly GCF_019279795.1. Lineage (NCBI taxonomy): Eukaryota > Metazoa > Chordata > Ceratodontiformes > Protopteridae > Protopterus > Protopterus annectens. The sequence goes on along the minus strand of NC_056746.1, from coordinate 1,235,480,359 downwards.
CTGTCAACCTGTGTTCCCAGATCTCTTATAACACCTTCTGTGTTCAGTGGACTACCATCAATGTGGTAATTCATGAAAACTGGGTTTTTCCCAAAGAGGATAATGACACATTTTTTGGCATTGAGCTTAAGGACATGGTTCTGACACCAGCCGTTGATCTCAGTGAGGCCTTTCTGTAGGATGTCAACATCATTTGGGGAGTTAATAATGACTCCCAACTTGCAATCATCTGCAAACTTTGTCAGCCAGAGTCCCTTTGTGTTGGCCTGGACTTCCGAGAAGTAGATACCAAACAGGAGAGAACCCAGGACTGATCCCTGTGGGATTCCCCTCATGACTGGTTGGCAGTCTGACTTGGAATCAGCTACTTTCACACTGTGGGTTCAATTTGTGAGCCAGTTTGCAACCCACCTAGTGATATACAGGTTGATGCCTAGCTTAGTGAGTTTTTCTATGATTCCTAAGTGGGGAATGGTATCAAAGGCCTTGGCCAGATCAAGGTAGGCTGTATGAACCACCTTGCCTTCATCCAAAGCTCTGGTGATTGACTCAAAGAAGTCAACCAAGTTGAGCAGGCATGATCTACTCTTCACAAAACCAAACTGTGTGGGATCCAGAGTTTGGAGATTCCCTATATCCTTGTTTATTAGGTCCATGATGATGCGTTCCATAGCTTTGCATATCAGAAGGTTGGGCACCAGGCTGGCAACTCGACACTGTAAAAACACCACTACCAATCAATGTGCATGCTGGTGATCCACTGTGATGACCTCCAACCAGAGGTTATTTTGTTTGCTAGGCTTTGGTCTTGAATACTGCTCATCATCATTGACTTCTATTTGGTGTTATACTTAGGATTTTGAGGATTATGTAGCAACTGTAACGGTGTGGCTCTATAATATTCCTATAACTTTGAGACCACCAATTTTCCCTTGTTTATAATTAGGGTAATTTTCTGCCATTTCACTGTTGGAGTTTTTCCATTCTAAATATACCATTTCTTCAATAAGGTCATCCCTTAGTCTTTTGACTGAATCATGAATAAATGCCTGTGCCACATATAATACCAGTAGCAATATACATATTTTAATCACTTGAATTCTAATATCCATATCACTTACTAACATCCTCCATTACTCAACATACTCAAAATATTTATCCTTACTCTCACCCAAGATTTGTTGACTGAGATCTCTCCCTTGCCATCCTCTGAAGTACTTCATTAGAAAGTGCTCCCAAAAATGAGGGAAGGCCTGAACAAATGCAAATGTTGGTTCATAGTTTATGCATACGGCTTTTGTCTTTTCTTTGTTAATCTTGTACTCAAAAGATCTCAGCAAACTCTCTCAATAATCCAAATATTTTTGGGATATCCCTGTCCAGAGTGGAGCATATAAAATCACACCATCTGCAAATACTATTTCATTCTTATACCCATACCATTCCCAACCTCTTATTTCTGATTGCCCAATTTTCTGGGTCAGGGGTAGCAGTGAGTGATTTTGAGTGAATACTAATGTCTTTCGGCTTTTCCCCGGTAGGGGTCGCCACAGCAGAACTCCAATCCGCTTATGATTGGCAGTGGATTTTTACGCTGCCAAGGTGCCAGCCCGATGCCCAACCTTCAAAGAAGGCACACCCATTCACGCACTTTAAATGTCACTTGACCGCGAGGAGGACATGCAGACTCCACACAGAAGGAGCTCCAGCTGAGATTTTGAGTGAATATTTTTCAAAATATCCCGGTTTTCATGGTAATTGTAACTGATCACTACAAATATTTTTCTCTTAACCCAATGCACTTGTATGTTATTATCTAAGATTCTGATATCCTTTATACTGCCCGCTAAAATCTTAACATTCTTAACAGAATAGAATCACTCTTTCATTATGAAGTAACTTTGCTATGTGTATGTTTGCTGGAATTATGTAATGTCACCTATTATTATTAATGTTTGTTATTATTTATATAACTGTGACTGTCTCTAGATAAAATGGATCCATGGATCAGTCCACAAATCTGGTTTACAGATATAAATAAATAAATAAATAAATAAATAAATAAATAAATAAGGGCAGTATACAGAACCGGATCTTGCTCAAATAGAACCTACACAGGGTAATGGATCACACCTCACTGCAGCAGCACCCACCCCCCCCCCAGCCATTCCAGTGTCCCATTACTCAGATGTTTCTCTCATTACCATAAACACTGTTCAAACCTGTCAGCCTCAACAAAACGTTGAGATCCCTCATCAAATCCTCTAAAGCTAGCTATGAAAACAGAATTTCAGCAGATAGTAAAGACAACCACAAGGCCTTCTATAGTTATGTAAAGAACCTACACAGCAATACCCAGATTTGCTCTGAGCTACTGCATAATGGTACCTCATATACTGAGCCAACAGATATTGTCAATATACTGGCCAACAGATTCAGTGCCAACTTTACCCCGACCCCCCCCCAAAGGACAAGTCACAATACCAGTAGATTGCCAGGCACCCAGTATTACTGGTGCACAGTTTAAAATAGCATGTCCAAGGCCAAGAATAGAGCTTCTATTGGACCTGACAATATCCCCGGCTGTGTTCTACATGAACTACAGAGTGAACTGGCACCTCACCTGTGTGCCTTGTTCAATCACAGCCTTACCTCAGGCTTTATCCCTACTGAATGGCGCACTGCTACAGTCATCCCTCTTCACAAAGGAGAAGTGACTACAGACCCTGGGAACTTTTGCCCCATTAGCCTGATGACTCTGATATGCAAAGCTATGGAACACATCATCATGCACCTACTAAACAAGGATATAGGGACTCTTCAAACTTCATGCCTGCTCAACTTGGTCAACTTCTTTGAGTCAGTCATCAGAGCTGTGGATGAAGGCAAGGTGGTTCATACAGCCTATCTTGATCTGGCCAAGACCTTTGATACCATTCCCCACTCAGGAATCATACAAAAACTCACTAAGCTTGGCATCAACCCCTATATCACTAGGTGGGTTGCAAACTGGCTCAAAGATAGAACCCACAGTGTGAAAGTAGCTGAGTACAAGTCAGACTGCCAACCAGTTACAAGTGGAGTCCCATAGGGTTCAGTCCTGGGTCCTCTCCTGTTTGGTATCTACTTCTCTGAAGTCCAGGCCAACACGAAGGGACTCTGGCTGACAATGTTCGCAGACGATTGCAAGTTTGGAGCTATTATTAACTCCCCAAATGATGTTGACATCCTACAGAAAGGCCTCACTGAGATCAATGACTGGTGTCAGAACTATGGCCTTAAGCTCAATGCCAAATAATGTGTCATAATCCCCTTTGGGAAAACATGGTTCCCATGAATTACCACATTGATGGTAGTCCACTGAACACAGAAAGTGTTATAAGAGATCTGGAAACACAGGTTGACAGCAACGTCTCTTTTGACCACCACATTGCCACTGTGGTCAGAAAGTCCTTCTATTTGGCACATCTCATTACTAAGGGTTTGGCATCCAGGAAGAAAGAGGTCATAGTCTCCCTCTACTCTTCCCGCATTAGGCCAATCATTGAGTGCAATGCCCCATTTGGCATGTATCTCACTAAACACCTGTAACAACTGGAGAGGCCGCAAAAGTACCTCACAAAGAGGATCCTAGGCCTTAAACATTTGTTCTATATGGACAGACTCAAAAAACTCCCAACTATTCTCTTTCTCATATTGCCTACTTAGAGGCGATCTCTGCTTGACTTACAAAGCCATGTCTGACCCAGTTCTGTTAGAAATGCTACATCTAAAGAAATCCCAGTCTCTCCACATCACATGCTCCAGAGACCTCAACCTCATTACTACAATCAACAGAACATGCTGGAGGGACAGGTTCATAACCCAGAGATTACCCATGCTATGGAATAGACTTCACATACATGTCAAGCAGAGCACCCCACTGGCCCTCTTCAAGAGAAATCTTGATGAGTGGATGGGAAATAGAAAATTCACCCCAGGGATCACTCCAGTGGCTTTACTCGATAGAGGCACTGGGAATTAAGGTTGGGTGGCACAATGCCAGGGTAATCCTATGGGCTAGGCTTGTAAATGCTCCAGGGCTATTAGCCTAGTACACACCTATGAACCTATGAATGTACATACTATTTGCTTCTTTACTTCTGCAATGATTACAGATATTTGAATTTAATTTAAAACATCTATCTCAAATTTTATAGCACAAACAATGATAGATATTTGCTAAACAAAACAAAGTTTCACAATGAAAACAGATTTAGGATTAACAGTAAACATCTCTGTCCTTGAAACTCACACTCATTAAAATGGCACTGAAACCCATATCCAAATAAAGTGTATTTGGATAGTGGTGGATTAAGTTTACCTTTCGGTTGTCTTCAAACCATAGGCCGCTTGCACACATTTTTAGGATCATGCATACATGCATGAGTTCTTTGATTCACCTACCTGATTATATTAATTATATTCCTTGTATAAATACAGCACCACTTGTTAAAGTGTGTTTTAAATTTGTAGTTTTGAACATTTTTCCAGTAAACAGTTAAACAGAACGTATGAACTAATAATGACAAAACTGCCCATTTCAGAACGTTTACCCATAAAAGCTCCCTCAAACTTCTGTCATTGCAATCTAACAATATCATTCAATATGCACAATCTCTGCAGAAGTAAATATTGTCTGAAGAATTCCACACTAAAGATATCTGTAACTAATGAAGAGGTTGCTATTAGCAAACACCTTTATATTTCAGTGTTTCATCTCCAAATTCAGTATCTGCTGCCCTTGAATAATAAATTGCCTACTGTACATTAAAAAAAAAATATATATATATATATATATATATATATATATATATATATATATATATATTGCAGTCAATAATGGATGGCAAACTGACAAGTCCATAGTTACAAGGCATCTCATCAAAGGAGGAAACACTCAGGACTGCAGCACCCTACCCCCTTAAAGTAAAACACAGTATCAGCGATCCATCTACATGGTGTGGAACTAGAATCCAGTGCCTTCTGCATCAAAAGCAAATATAGTACCTGTTCATAGGTTCATAGGTTCGTACTAGGCTATCTGCCCTAGGGCATTTATAAGCCTAGCCAGAGTGTGTGTGGCTTTCACCACCCCTTAGGATGAGAATACTACGCCCTTTTAGTGGTTAGTTTACTGTGCCTCTGTCTAGTAGTGACACAGAGATGACCCCTGGGGTAAACCTACGATCTCCCATCCACTCGTCAAGATTTCTCTTGAATAGAGTTAGTGAGGGGCTCTGCCTAACATGGTTTGGGATTCTGTTCCAGAGTGTAGGGAGCCTCTGGGTTATGAATCTGTCCCTCCAGCATGTCCTATTTATTTCTGTGTTGAGGTTTAAGTCTCTTGCTCTCGTGGCTCTGGTGGATTTGGATTTTCTGAGGTGGAGCATGTCCATTAATTCCGGATTGGACATGGCCTTGTACGTCAGGCACAGATCACCTCTGAGTAGGCGGTATGCAACTGAATAGAGCTGGAGTTTTTTCAGTCGGGCAGCATATGACATATGTTTAAGACCCTTTATCCTCTTGGTGAGGAACTTTTGGGGTCTTTCCAACTGCTGCAGGTGTCGGGTAAGATACATCCCAAATGGGGCATTGTACTCAATCATTGGCCTGATAAGAGAAGAGTACAGGGGCACAATGACCTCTTTTGATCTAGATGTGAAACCCTTCATGATAAGGTGGGCAATATAGAAGGTCTTCCTAACCACTTTGGCAATGTGAGTGTCAAATGAGAGGTTACTGTCAACCTGGGTCCCAAGATCCCTGATTACCTCTTCCGTACTTAATGGATTACCACCTATGTGGTAATTTGTGGGTACCTTGTTTTTCCCAAAGGGTATGACTATACATTTTTTGGTGTTCAGCTTAAGGCCATGGCTCTGGCACCAATTATCCGTTTCTATGAGGCCTCTCTGAAGGATGTTTGTCTCCGCTGGAGTATCAATTATGGCACCCAGTTTGCAGTCATCTGCGAACTTTGTCAGCCACAATCCTCCTATGTTTGCCTGTACCTTGGAAAAATAAATGCCGAACAAGAGGGGTCCCAGGACTGGGCCCTGTGGGACACCGCTTGTGACTGGCTTAGAGTCTGACATAGCTCCAGCAACTCTGACCCTGTGGGTTCTGTCATTGAGCCAGTTTGCAACCCATCTTGTGACATATGGGTTTACATTTAAGCTGGTGAGTTTGTCTATGATGCCCGAGTGGGGTATTGTGTCAAAGGCTTTTGCAAGGTCAAGGTAGGCTGTGTGAACTGCCTTACCCTCATCAATGGCCTTAGTGACTGTTTCAAAAAAGTCGATCAAGTTCAAAAGGCAGGATCTGCCTTTGACAAAGCCAAATTGGGTAGGATCCAATGTCTGTAGGTCCCCAATGTCTTTGTTTATGAGTTCCATAATGATCCTCTCCATAGCTTTGCAGACCAGGCTCGTCAAGCTTATGGGGCGGTAATTTCCAGGGTCCATAGAAGCACCACCTTTGTGAAGTGGTACCACTGTCGCCATACACCACTCTTTGGGTACGTATCCTGTAGTAAGGCTAAGATTAAAGAGCAGCCTTATGTGTGGGTTTAGTTCCTCTTGGAGTTCATGTAGCACACAGCCCGGGACACCGTCCGGTCCCATTGATGCTGTGTTTTTAGCTTTAGAGAGGGCGGCTCTCACCTGGGCATCTGAGATGTTAGGGAGGCTACACTCTGCTGGGATAGTTATTTCTCCTTTTGGGGGGGAGGGGAGGAGAAATTTGCACTGAACCTGTCTGCCAGAATGTTGGCAATGTCAGTGGGTTCAGTGTATTTTGTGTCATTTTGGACTAACTCTGAGCATATCTGGGAGTTTCCACCCAGGTTTCTAACATAGCTAAAGAAGGCTTTGTGATTGTCTTTTGTGTCTTTTGCGATTTTTCTCTCAAAGTTGGCATTGGATGATTTTATGAGTGATCGTAGTTTTTTGCTAGTACTGATCAGAGATGCCTTCCCTTTTAGGGATTTTGCTCTGTCATGTAGTAGCTTCCTCCTCCTGTTGTAGAGTTTGTTTATGGCTGGGGTCCACCAGACCGGGCACCTGCCTTTGGGGGAATGGGCCTTGGTTTTATTTGGGATTGCATGATCCATGCATTCTTGAAGGTGCCCGTAGAAGGCATTTGCAAAGGAGTCAGCAGTGTGGGTTGTGGTTTCCACTGGCCCAGGGGCCTTGAAGGATACCACTTCAGTCTTAAGAAGTGTGAAGTTGGCTTTTGAGAAGTTCTTCACTGTGGTCTTTTGTGCAGGGGGGGGGGGATGTGGATTTCCAGTGAGATTAATTTATGGTCTGATCTTACCAAAGAGGGATATACTTCCGGTGTGGAGCATTTTGTCCCCATGTTTGTGATGATCAGGTCTAGTATATTGTCTCCTCTTGTGGGAATGGTGACCAGTTGTTCCATTGCATTTGAGTTTATGAATTCTAGGAATCTTTGGGCTAGGGTGTTGGGGCTTGAGTAATGTTCCCAGTCTATGTTTGGGTAGTTGAAGTCTCCCAATATGATGGTATTTGGAGAGACATTCATACTCTCCACTGTCTTCAGGAAGGCTGTGTGGGGTTCCTGAGTTTGAGAGGGTGGTCTGTAGCATGCTACAAACTGTAAGGCAGTTTTGCCTATGGTTAGTTGCACCTGGATGGTCTCCGATGCTTCGTGCGTTGCCACTAACCTGGAGGTGTGCATATCTTTGATGAATATGGATACTCCCCCTCCTTTTGTGGTTCGGTCCAAGTTTTGGGGCCGGAAAGCATGATATGAGGTAAAACCTGATAGTGCTGGGGTGCTCTCAGGAGCCTTGAACCAGGTTTCAGTCACTGCACAGACATCGATGTTCTCCATACTGAGGAGGGCTTCGAGGGCGTGCATCTTGAGGTTTAGACTTCTGGCATTGAGCAGCATTACCCTTAGTTTTTTTCCATTTGTGTTTTCTAGGGAGGTAGGTTTGTCCTTTGAGCCTTGCCTAAAAAAGGCACTATGGGGGTGGCAAGAGCCTTGGCCAATATCCGGAAGCCCAGGGGTGACAGGTGCAAGCCGTCCCTTGCGAAGCAGTGTGGCTTGTCAAGCATGTCATCCCAAGCAGACAGACACTGGATCCCCTTAGAATGACACCAGTGATTAAGCCAATTGTTAAAACTGATTATTTTGTCTTTGTACTGTGGCATCATTCTTGGTGAGGGTAAGATGCTGCTCAGGGTCAGGGTCATACCGGCCTGGGCTACATAATCAGAGAGCTCTTCTATGTCTCTTTTCATGTAGTCCAGGGAGGTATGTCTCAGGTCGTTCACACAGGCATGTACAATGACTGAGTCATATTTGTACTTGCTGTGGAGTGACCTGTGTGCTTGTGTTATGTGGCGGATTCTAGCTCCCGACAGGCAGCTTACTGTGACCCTCTCCTTGTTCAGTCTGGTGAGTGGTACGTCAGTGTGTCTGACTATGGAGTCACCTATTACAAGTGTGTCTGGCATGTTGTTTGGCCTTAAGGGCTGTGACTGTTTAGCACACTGACTTTGTGAACTATGTGTTGCATGTGCTATGTCTTGAGGTGGTGGTTGCTTGGGTGTCTGCTTTGGAGGCCTCTGTTGTTTTGGTAGATTTTTAATCAGTGCTTCCGAGTATGTTTTTGTGTGTTTATGTGTTTGGTTTGCAGTTGTGATAGTTCTATGTGAGACTAGGTTTGTGGTGTGCGTGGTTACCTTCTCCTCCTGACTGGTCTTGCCAGTACTGAATTGAGAGAGCTCAGCCTCCAGTTTGGCTATATAGTTGCATCTCTCGCATATATATGTATTTGTTGGGAGGAGGAGAGGGTTGTCTGTGTACATGAGGCAATTATAACATTGCCTCAAGATTCCCAGATTCACCAGCTGAACAGGAGAGGACGCTAGCAACTGACCCTTCGACATGCTAGAAATAGTGAAAAAGATTGCTGTGTAACTGAGTCAGAAAGGACCTATAGGGAAATGGGTACTCAAGGGAATTTAGGTGAATGAAGTACTTTCTTTTGTTTAAGAGTGCTTTACTTGTATAGAGAAATGCTTTAGGAGCAAGTGCTGAGCTTTTCAGATAGAGTATAGGTTGTATAGATTGCAAGTAGAACAGTTCTAAGGGAAAAATTGAAGAGCAGACTTTACGGAGCCAGAAATAGTTTAAACTTGATTAACCGGCGCTGCCCGATGCTGCTCTATGAGCAACTTCGCGCTAAAATGCGCTAAAGCGTGCAAAAGCGGGCTTTATAGCAGGAGGTTGAAAAGACCCAGGAATTGACCCAAAATGGCCAATAAACTACAAGTTGTGCTACTAACCCTGCTTTCAAACTCTCTAGCACAAACATTGATGACCATTTACTAAACAAAACAGTTACACATTGAAAACAGACTTAGCATGAGCAGCAGTAAACTTCTCTTTACCTTGAAGCTCACATTTCCTTGAAAATTCACAGAAGTTTAAAATTCCTTGGAAATATACTAAAGCTCACAATTCCTTGAAAATGTACTGAAGCTCACAATTCCTTGACAATGTAATGAAAGTCACAATTAGTTGAAAATCACTGCAACTCATAGTCTGGTAGTTAGTATAGAAGATTCGGGCTCTTGTCTCCTGTGACTAATGTACAGGATTTGAGCCTAGTTAAATTAAATACCCAGTCAGCTGTAATTAGGGCATTTTATACACACACACACACACACACACACACACACACACACACACACACACACACACACACACACACACGCACACACGCACATTTAAATGTGCATGCATCATGCTAAAGATGTACATACAGATACTACTAAGGATACATACAAAGTGCATTCTTAAAGAAGAAATGTAAGTTTGTGGAAGCACCCCTGGCCAGGGGGCTCTAGGGGACTGCCTAGGTCATCTAGTGCTAGATCCAGCTCTGTCAGTATATATTTATGGTATTGACAACTTTTATATATATTACCTTGAAAAGAATTGATTGTTTTAAAATAATTTGGGAAATGCTGCAGTTTCTTAGTGGCTTCATCTCTTTAAAATGAATCTCTAATCTTCAAATTCCTAACAATGAAAAGGAATCAACTGAAGCTGCTGACAAGCAGTTTATTGCAGTCAAAAATTTGATTCCCTTAGCCTTCATCTGACTATCATGTGACACTGAGCAGATTACTTAACCAAACAGGCCTCTGGGGTTTTGGGAAACTGGGGTGGTCTCCTCAACTGTCTCCTTGACTGCATACCTGGTAAATACCCATGAACCTAAATATTAAACATATGTTTAAATGGAAACAAAGTACTATATGATAATAAAAGAGATTAAATTAACAGTTTGTTTCTGTGCAGTATTGTTTGTACATTTCAGTTAAGCAGGAATGTATATGCTTTAACCATTTAGATAAGGTTATTAAAAGACTGATATATAAATACCTTTAGCTTCCCGTAAATAATAGTTGGTAATAGTTCTGCATGACCGAGCAAATGGCATATGACTTTACTTACAGAACTTGTGGCAGTATTAAGAAAGTTAATGTGAGTGTTGAGGGGAATTTGAAGTTTGGTAGTTAATGCACTGGATTGAAACTATTAACTTTTAACAAGTTATTTCTTGTGGGCCAGGGTTTTATTCCCACAGCATTTACCTGCCTATTTTGAAACTCTGAGCAAGTCACTTATCCAGACAGTTCTCTGGGATTTGTGGGGAGACTCTGAGCAAGTCACTTATGCAGACAGTTCTCTGGGATTTTTGGGGCGACTCTGAGCAAGTCACTTATGCAGACAGTTCTCTGGGATTTTTGGGGAGACTGGGATAATCTCCTCAATGCTATTCTTGACTACATGTCCAGTAACTAGCTATGAACTGAAAGATTAAACTATGTTTAAATGGATGCAAACTATTTGACAAAAAAGAAACTGAAAGACAAGGGCCAGGTGCCCTATCACTTTTAGTAAATTCAGTTACTAGCTAGTAACTGGATGCCAGCAAAGAAGAAACTGAGAGAGTCTGAAAGAAATCGACTAGGAAAAGGTGACGAGAAAGCGCTGACTGGGAAGACTCCTGCAGCCATTCAGCAAAAAGCAGTTTAACGTAATCTATATGAAAAATAAGTCAAATCTGCCCAGAGCTGATTAAAATGAACAAAACACTAAAGGAGTATATCAACTCAAATACCAAAAGGTTAGGAAAATTGAAGAAACCTTAAACAGGTATTCAAATGAGCTTATAAAGCTGAAAAATCAGAGGTTAAATGAAGAAAAAGTTGGCTAAGTATGAGGATGATCAATAAGAGATGTTTCAAAAAATGGTAGAATTAGGGGAAAGAGCATCTAAGGAAAAACTGAGATTTTCTTCTGTACCAGAGAAGCTAGAAAGAACAGACTGCATTAATTTTATGAAGGCACAAATAAGCCACTGGACTGGTATTCCACAACAGGAACCATTGATCGAAATGGCACACTATGTGTATATTCCAAACCTGGCCATGAGAAAGCAGACAAGACCTATATTAGCAAAGATGCAAACCTACCAGCAGAAAGAGTTGATCCTGACAAAACTGTGGCAAAAGGGTAAAGTATTAAAAACTGAAAACTTTAGACTGTTTATGTCAAATGATTATTCACTGTACACCAGGCAGAAGAGAAACAAATTTATTCCAACGATGAAGGAATGTCGAGAGACAGATATGACATTCAAGCTGTTGTATCCAGCTGTCTTCAGGATATGTCTTCCTGGAGGATCAAAATCATTTCTGATGCAGAACGGGCTAAGAAAGAAATACAAATGTTTGTCCAACAAAAAGTGAGTCATCAAGCAGAAGGGGACCCTGCTTCTCATTCCTCTAATAATAAAGCACACAGAGAGACTTTGCCAATGAAACGTTTTCCACTGTTCCAATCAAAATGCTCGAGAGATAGAGAAAAGCATAGGAGTTGACTAGAAGAATCGGGAGTACCTTCACATTGAATCACTGTCTGGATTTGAGAGATGGAGATGAAAAGGAAGAAGACCAGCAAAAAGGAAATTAGTGAATAAATGTGAGACTGCAAAGCATCAATTGCATTTGTGAAATGCAGCTGTCGGCTGTATAAGAAAAAGTGGAAAGAGTGGACTGTTGTTGACTTTATTAAAATTGTGGGTAACTAAAAGGTATTTGTGGCACTTCATACCATTCATGTTTGGAAGGACACTAAATTAGGGAAACGGAATGGAAAAAGTAACTGTAAGTAAAACAATTTCTGTTCTTAACAGTATTTCTATGAAACTTTTCATGATATAAATTGCATGTTTTATAGTAAAGCATTTTTAGTTGTTTTTGTATGTGATAAAGATACTAAAGTAAACATATTCTTTTTTCTTTCTTTTTTAGTATTAAAATATTAAAATGTAGACACTACAATGCAAAAATAGAAAAAAAGGTTAGACAAAAGCATGTTAAGTTAATAGGCTATAATCTTGGGTTGTTTAGGTGTGGCTGGGGAGCAAAAGTATACATATTATATCATAATATATGTAGAGCTCATATGTTTTCTCTTACTTTTACATAGGTGAATGCCTGGATTAAGGCCCCTGGCTTAATCTAATAAGACATTTAAGTGCAAACAAGTAAATAAGAGAAAACTGAATACAATGAACAGGTTTCCTTTAGCAATAAATGTTTCAGCTAGTTTTTTCCTTTACTATTCCATGAAGACAAGCTGATTATATGGCAAAAAAAAGTCAGAATACTGGTGTTTTAAGGTTCTGTCCTCTAAATCTACCATTTTTGAAATGTCTCTTCTTGAGCAGTCTCATAGAATAAAGACAGACTGGAAAACTGTATGTCACTCTTTACCAATTGATTAAAACTATAGTCCCTACATTACTAAAGGAAGACCATACTGGCTTTATATTACATAAGCAAGCACGGGATAACATCAAAAGAATGTTTGTTTGTGTCTTTTGGCTTTTCCCGGTTAGAGGTCGCCACAGCGGAACTCCGGTCCGCTAATGATTGGCAGTAGATTTTTACGTGCTGGCTTGCCAGGCCTAACGCACAACCTTCAATGAAGGAACGCCCATTCACGCATGTTGCCACACAGAAGACGCTCTAACTGAGAATCGAATGGGCAACGTCTAACTGTGAGGCGACAACGCTACCGCAGCACCACCACTGCAGTATTTCTTTAATTGATTATGCTAACCATGATAAACAATGAGTATCAATAATTAGCCTGGATCTAACCATACTGCACAGCACACCAAAATGCTTTCTCCTAGTTTAAATGTATATACTATCTTCCTTGTACACCGTGTATTTATTAATATAACAGCCTCAAAATTTGCTAAGTATACCACTCATTATAGTCTCATTAACATTTTCAAACACTCTCTATACATGTTTTCTTACATCTTCTCTTATAGTTTTTTGTTTCTGTATGTGTTTGTTTTATGAATTCAGAAAATAATTTCAAGATGTACATAGTTTATATCTGGTGTTAACCTTTATGAATATCTCTTTAATGTTTTTGTATGTTTTGCTTATTATTGTTTTAATAGTTTATACCCAGGTCATGACTGAAAAAGGTCAACTGACCAGCTCACATACCTGGCAAGCAAATTGTAAAATGAAAAAAATAAGTCTAGATAAAGCATTAGATTCAGTAAACTGATTTTATTTAAATGATTAGAAACATACAGATTTTATATGTTTATATCTATTATTAATTATATTTACCAAACTTCATTCTCATATATTAAACTAGCATCTTTTACTTTTCAGTCAATAAAGATAAGCAAGGGCATAAAACTTAACAATGATATTATAGGATTTAAAATAAATGAAAAATATGTACCAAAATTCAATTATTTGCTCATGACATACTGTTAACAATAAGTAACATTGATTCTTCATTAATAAATATTAAAGATTCACTAAACTATTTGAATTAATGTCATATTTACATTTCAGTCAGAATAAAACCTATACCTTATTAATTAAAGAGTTAAGTTATTTGATGGAAACTAATAGCAAAATTAAATAGGAGGTTAAATATTTAAGGGTTACTGTTAAATGCAATTGTAAATAAATGACAACAACAAATTGCAGACAGTTTACACAATATTAAACAATAATAAATTGATCAAGTTATTTCTTTTCTATGGAAGATAGGCTGGTTTTAATCAAAATGGTTATTTTACCCAAAATTATATACATTATACAGACAATTTCTTTAGTATCTTAAAAAAGAAAACATTAAACAAAATGTTTTTGATATTTTTATGGCATCCCAACAAACCTAAAATAGCTTTGATACATTATATAAGAGAATGGAAAAAAGGCTGAATAAGATTTCCTGACCTAGAAACTTAAGCTATATCTTCAGTTGTTAAAACAGTAGCTTTATGGTTACAGTCTGACTTATTCAACCAACTGGAAAAATGCATGGAAAACCATTTGGTTAAATAAATTAAGAAAACAATATCACTGTACAACATATACAAATTTTGAATAAAATAATATGAAGTGGCTGTTAAAGAAATATGTATTTAAAAATACCAATAATTCCAAGAGACTCTACTTACACAAATAGCATATTAAAACATTTAGAAACATTATATATAAATACCATATATAAATGCATTATTTTCACATTATTCTCTATAACATTTACACCAGAATATATAAAGGCATTATTTTCACATTATTCCCTATCGCATTTACACAAGAATGTATATACAATTTGAACTTTGAAAATGTTAATCTTTATACAATAGGGATTTGAGTTTTTGTAATCAAATGTTAGGAGACACTAAAATGCTTTACACTGACAATTTAATGGGTACATATGATTTAGTTATGGAAAACTTGCTTATTGTCAAATCAATAGACTTCTTCTCCTCTAAAGTTGACAATGTCAGATATAATTAAAAAAGAATATCTGCCCATTCTTGATTTTCTAAACAATTTTGCAACAAATAGTAAGATAAGGAGATGATATTTATTAAAAATATATAGAATAATTAAGAATAATAAAGGTTTACCTCTAAAATGGAGAATGAAGGTTCAGCAAAAACAGAATTGTCAAACATCAGTTGGGTGATCCCCGTATTGCTGACTTCCAAATCTCAGTGTCTCCTGTATAGCAAAAGCCACTGTGCATTCACAAATATGCGGTCAATGTAATGAATAGAGATCACGGTACAGTGCAGATCAGGAAATTTATCCTTTTCCTCACTGTAGTAGGGTCTTGGAGTTGGAATATAAAGTTTGTAGGGGGTGCGGGGGGTGCAGGGGGCTTGCCCCCTGCAAATACATGAGTTGCAATGTTGTGCATTACTGAACTGTGTATCTTTGTACTGCTGAAAAGCAGGCAGGTGAAGAAAGATGTTGAATAATATCAACTTTGCATTAGTAGGTATGACATTCAACATCTTAAGCTAATTAATATGCAGGACATTGCTCATGTGGGTCAAACAACAGAACACATTATGTTCTTAATCTCAACCTTTTCATGGTAAACCACTATAAATATTGCATCAAAAATAATTTGCCTAATGCTGTCCAATTGAGTGGCTCAACTGTAACTATAACAGATAAAAATTATTTTAATATCCTCAAAAATCTACACCATCTTTATTTTTGACGTTATTTCGTTGAAAAGATATATATAGATTATTTACCATTCCACACGGTATTGAAATCATGTACATTGGAGGTATAAATCCTTAATCAAAGAAGACTGGCATCATATGGTTTATGACGTCAAACTTCTACAACTTTTGGGGGGGAAACAATGTTTCCTGCAGGTATTTTGGTATAATAAATTCATATTAACTAAACTTTTGATATTGCCTATTGCTTTAGTCCCTGAATGTGTACCTAACTCTCAATTCACATTTCTCTAGAGCTTATTAAGTTAAGAATACCTGGGAAAATAACTACAAAGAATTGGAAAAGTGAGATTATTTGCTCATTTATAGAATTTATAAACATTGTCACTATTGTGTGCCATAAGGAAATGCCTACCACTAAGATGAAAATGAACACAATAACCACAAAAATTTACTGGATAAAAGTGAACTCATTAATAGAGAAATATTAATCTGAATTTTATCAGTTAATGGCTGATTTCTGAATTTTGGTAATATATATATATATATATATATATATATATATATATATATATATATATAGTAAGAATTGATGTAGTCACTTGTGTATATTTGTGTGTTGTGAACAAAACATCACTAAACCAAGTAGCTCAGGTGCTCCTTGCTAGTTCAAGGAATGTAAGTGCAGTCATCAACAGCAAATATTTATACTTGATTGTGTCATTATATACTGACTTTGAAATTATTATTAAATTATTTTAACTCATAAAATTCTCCTTCCCTGTAGTACTGTGACCTTGGAGACTAAGTCGTGGGGCTGTAAGGATGCAAGTCCCTATAAAATCATTCTAAAAGCATGAGAACAAATTTTGAAATTTGATGCCATTTCCTGAAACTGAAGTTTAAAACTGTTATGAATTGCAGTATCAGGTTTCACATTTCAGATGAGGAGTGAAGCGGCCCCTAGTTATGCTGGCCTGATGGCAGTTCTCCCTAGTACAAGTGTACATCTATGAAGCAGATGGAAAATTTCTTGCAAAATTCTCATGAAAACATGCCATGGCACTCAGATCTCCATTGCACTTAACTGTTGATTTTAGGTTCGAAGATGTACATACTTTTCACCTTTGTGTTATATGTGTCATTTCACACATTTCTATATCTGAAGAGTGTTAACACATTTTTTATGACAGAAAAGTTCACACACATACACACACACATATGTATATATAATATATATATATATATATATATATATATATATATATGTATATATATATATGTATGTGTGTGTATGTATATATGGATCTAGGGCATTTCACCGAATGCACATTTCACCGAAAGTTAAATTAGTGTGCACTTTTCACCGAAAGCTCAATTTACCAAAAACACAATTCACCGAAACACATTTCATCAAAAGTGGTATATGGCCTTGTCCCCACTGTAGTGGGACCCTGGAGTTGGTATATATAGTAGGGGGCACCGCCCCCACATCATGGGGGTGTTGGGGGTGTAGCACCCCACATATTTTAAATGTGTTAAACTATATACATGCATACTTGCAATTGCAATATATTACTCTTATCCAAACATGATATATACTTTAAATATGTGGGGGGACTCCACCCCCAACACCCCCGATGTGGGGGGCGGTACCCCCACAACCCCTACTATATATACCAACTCCAGGGTCACACTACAGTGGGGACAAGGCCATATACCACTTTCAGTGAAATGTGCTTCGGTGAATTGTGCTTTCGGTGATTTGTGTTTGGTGATATGAGTTTCAGTGAAATGTGCATTCGGTGAAATGTCCTAGATCTGTATATATATATATATATATATATATATATAAACACTCCATAGAGTCAAATGTTTCTAATATCAAACATGACAGAAATAATCAAAGGAACATACGATCAAAGAATGCTGATTTTACTTTGTGAAAAGTCACAGTATAATGTGATGTTGGAATTTGCTCTTTCCCAACTGTTGTACAATACTGATGTTGGTATATATAGTTAGGGGTACGAGGGCACAGCCCTCACACTGGGGGTGCAGGGGTGCTGCAAACAAATTGTTTTTTTTCTCAGTGTTGTTAGGTTTTGATCCTTTAAGATCGATCTTTTGATGTTCGACTTTTTGTTACTTTAACATTTCAAAGTATAGTCATGTATACATATCTGCATATATTTTGTTTACTGGATTAATCATGGAGACTAGAGGAGGTATTCATACTGAGTAGGGGAAATTTGGCCAGGGCACCGGGAATTTTCACTTACTCTTTTCAGTAAGTATATTGTGATCTTTTCCATCTACATGAACTATTAACTCAGGCAGATGGGGCCTTGGTGATGTCATCTTTTCATAGATAAGATGCCACATTTAGGGATATATATATATATATATATATATATATATATATATATATATATATAAAAAACAAACGGAAAATTATTAGAGATGCATGGCACCTTTTGGAATTGTTGCAAGGTGTACAATATGATGAGGATTTATGGTTCATGGCAATTGATATATAGAATTTGTTTTCTGTAATTCCACATGAAATAGGACTTGAGATGTTCAGGGAATGTATTAGTGCTAGTAGAACTCTAACAAATTGGAGAACTAACTTAGTAGTAGATTTAATGGAGATATTTTTAACTAATAATTTTTTATACTTCAACGGGGAATACTTTAGACAGATTGCAGGCATAGGGATGGGCACCAAATGTGTGCTTATTTTTCTAATCTAGTTTGGGCCCAATAGGAGGAAGACAGATTACAGATTTCTTGATGATATACTGATTTTATGGAAAGGCAGCATGGAACTTACTGAAGAACTGAATTTATTGATTATTTGAATAGTTCTACAACATTTTTGAGATTCACTTACAAAATGAATTGGCAGTATATAGAATACTTAGACATATGCTTCTATAAAGACCAGGTAAATTCCTGTTTTGGTGCTACAATATACAGTAAGAAAGCATACTCTAATTCTTTTCTTCACTATGACAGTTGTCACTCTGTACATCAAAAGAGAGGTATTGTTAAAGGACAACTAGTGAGACTATTAAGGATTGTTAGTGACAACAGGAACCTTACAAAGAGAATAGACATTTTATTCGATATGTTTATAGAAAGAAATTCCCCATTAAATCTGTTAGTTAAAAGCAAAAAAAGAGTTCTGCAAAACGGAAAAAAACAGATTTCAAAAATTTTGAACAGCACTGCCACAGGTTCGAACACCACTAGTCCACAAATTGATGTAGATATGGTTGGTGATAAAATGCAATCCATGGTGACTCCTTACAATCATAATGAATATGGCTTGGTGAGGATTTTAAATGATATCTGGAAGACTGTTTTCCCCTGACATTAAAACTGCTCTTGGGGGTTCATTGCAAACAGTCTATGCCAGGGGACAAAACATTAAAGGACTACTAGAATCTACAAACCAAAAAGGGATAGGTATTTTCAAATCTCGAATGGTCAAGTGTGGGGCATGTAGATTTTGCAAATTTGTCAGTGATGGCTCCCATGTGACAGTAACCCATTATAATACAGTGATTTCTTGTCCAGCTAGGGTGGACTGTAACACGAAACAAGTGATACATCTGGCCATATGTATGTCATGTCCCGCATATTACACAGGAAAAAACATCAGAAAGTTAAAGGAATGTATAGGTGAACACACAAAGGACATAAAAAAAAAACAACCAATGCATTTTATGCACATTACATCGATTGTTCCAATTTTAAGAAATTTCTTTTTTCGTGGTTGACAAAGTAGTGGATAGAGGTAGGGGTGGTGAGCTTGAAACACAGTTAGAATCTAAAGAGATTACCTGACAACTAAAACTTAATGCCAACACTAAATTGGGTTTGAACAAAATGATTTCAATATTTCCTGTGTTAAAATTAAGAGCGAGTCAAATATGATAGACTAAGGTAGGTTACGAATGAAATGGACTTTCAGTTTTACAGTTGTTTTATACACACAAATAATTTTATTCAATTCTTAATGTTATTAGCCATGTTGTATTTTTAATGGAAATATTAATAGTCATTATTTTGTAAGCTTTTTCATTGGTCATGTCAAAGGTATATGTTATGGATGCAGAGCTATTGCAAATGTGTCTTGGTGTACCACCCACCCGAATACCTTTCATATTTCTACAAGAGATCAAGAAATCGCACATCAATGTAATGCTTGACCTTCCAAACTGGATTGTCTTTGGTGATTTCACTTTCTGGATTAGTGATTAGTCCTGTGAGCTCACAATGGAATTTCTTTAAATTATGAAAAGTCTGGATTTGTGTTTGATACCCACTGGACATGATTTCCTAAACGGATGTGGTCTCAGTTGTCTCAGCAAGACTAGCGGTGCAACCAATCTTGTTCTTTTTCTTTGGTTTACTTGCAGGTCTAGTTTTCTCTGCAGTTTCTTCCTACCTATATTCCTGATACTGAATCTACCTAGTACATGGATTTCAGAAATGTTATGTGATAAGCTAATACCTCAACTGAAATAATTCTGTTTGGATGGTAGAGTTAATGGTCCAGACTCTTTTCTGGATACCTCTAATAGGGCTCTCACTGGAGTTCTGGATATTGTCACCTCAGTGAGTTTATTCCAGTTTGCCGATAACATTAATTCTAGATTGATGAAGAGCTCTTTGAGTTGTGAAGCTTGGGATGAAGATTGAAATACATGTGTTGTGGGACGAGCCTGGGTTATTGTTGGATAAGCATTATGCTTTTGCCATTCAGACATCTCATGCAAGAAGGCAATTTATCTAGTGAGATCTCTGTCACAATGAACTGTTCAGTCATTCTTTTATGAATCGTGGCCTGGCTGTGCAGTCCAGCACCTGTAGTGGTTTTAGAAATGTACACTCCTCACATCTTTTGTGGGACGGAAGAGCATGAGGGCATTCAGATCTGGTGCACTCATCCTTAGAGAAGGAAGGAGAGCCAGATTGAAGAAGAGACCTTTTTCTTGCTCTCACATAGAAGGTGAGAGCATGGGGTGTTAGAACATGAAGATGCAGGGTCAGTGGGAGTGGCAGATCAGGTAAGGGTCCTTTTTTGCTCTCTCATTAAGATGCATAGAGCTTTAGGACCTAGTACTTCTTACAGAAGGGAGGAGTGCTAGATCAGAGACAGGATTTTTTTTTTACATTGAGTGTATTACACTGAATGTTTTCCACTTTTGCTTGGCTGTTATTTATTTTTATTATCAGTATTTTTACAACCAGGCTTACTTAGGAAGTCTTTTGGTTTATTTATTCGGATACTAAATGTATTAAACTGAATGTTTTTCACTTTTATTTGGTTAGTTATTTTTATTCTCAGTATTTTTGTGACCAGGCATACTTGGGAAGTCTTTTACTTTAATTGCTACGGTGCTAGACTAAAATTTCCACATAACCTGATAAAAACAAGTAAGAACTTGACTGAAGAATTTTGGATGCTGCTTTGTTACTATCCTTTATATTTTGCCAGAGTGATTTTCTCAACAGCTTAAATATCAACTTTTTAAATTAAACAAAATTATTTCTTAATGCATATTATTCAAAATAGAAAACATAAAACTTGCTCTTCTTGAAATACAAAACCTGGTTCTACTTATTTTAGTGCATGCTTTTTTCCCTTAATTGCATAGAGGGAAAATATAGCTATATAAAAATGAAAGACTAAAAACTTAAACCTTGCTTGGGATATAAATAGGACCTGCTGGAGAGACAGGTATGTATCCCAGAGACTACCCCGTCACTGGAGTAGGCTCCCCATCCATGTGAAGCAGAGTTCCTCCCTAACCCAATTCAAGTGTAACTTGGACAATTGGATACAGAATAGGAAATTCATCCCTGGTTTGGCACCTATGTCTCTAATGGACACAGGCAGCCTGTAAATGGTTCATCTACCAGTACCCTGCTTGTAAATGTTTCATCTCCCAAGCCCCTGCTTACACTTATCAAAGGTACCAGAACTTGCCAGAGATTTGGGATGCATGGCTAGGCTTTTAAAGGCCCTTGTGGTCGTTAGCCTAGTAGCTAGGCTTTCTGCCTCAAGCTCCAGTGATGTCATCACACACATATGGACCGCTTCCTGTATCAGCTGGAGCATGTTATCATAAGCTGAAAAATGAAAGCCTGCTTGTTTATATCTTACACAACTACATCTGTATATCTAACAACAATATAAACAAGTCTTTTCTTTATTATGCAAACCAAGAATTCAAATCACTTCATACTGAGTTAAAGGGGTCTATTTAGAAGTGTGAAGACTGATGCATGCATGAAAACACTTTCCCTAGAAACATACAAATTTAAACATTTTAGAATACATTTATTTTACTGCATTTTTTTTCATTCTTAATTTCATAAAAGGAAATATTTTAGATAATGAACAACAAAAGTGTACTTTTTAAAAATCGTTTATTTTTTTCATTTTCTTTCTGACAGGCTGTTTCTTAAAATGTTAAACTGGTCTTCTGAACTGTCAGCTGAAAAAATCTGCAGTACTTACTTTTAGTGCATTTAAAGAGTTTGCAGATAGTAACATAAAAGGTGCTTACCAATTTTCATCACATCCAGTTCAAAAGACTTCAGAATTTGAGATCTGTAACATATGTATTGTACAGGTCTGTAGGGGATGTTGGTCAAGACCTTGTCAAAACTCACATTTTGCAGGGAAAAGAAAACACAATCCATCGGAAGGCTGAATTCCAATGCTGGAAATTATCTCTGAATGAATATCAGATGCAGTTTTCAAATGTTATGTTTCTGTTGCCTCTCTCTCCATATGGGAGTTTAACAAACAAGTGTAACTGTTTCTAATATAACCAGAAGACAGTTTCGCACAGTAAAAACTTAAAACAAATCTGGAACTGTAGCCAGCTCCATGGTGAATTTTCTTAAAAAGGAGAGGAAACACTGTAACAAGAACAACCATGTACTCCAGGATGAACACAATGAGCTGTTTATTTGAAACAGAAACAACCAGAAATATTTTCAAAGTATCGCTGCTAGTACTAAATCCAAATCCACATTTTTACATGTCTCTTTAACTACAGCAACGTGGAAAGTCATTTCAGTTAAAAATCATGTGTGGCAAATAAAAAGTGATGCATCAACGTATAAAGTCATATTATTTTCAATAACATCATAATACAAAGTGATCAGATAACAAAAGCAGCCTGCAATCAGTAAACTTGATGTTTATCAGATCTGCATTGCCATATGGACGTTTGCAACATAATCACCTGTTTTTTATTAGAACAGCAGACCATGGTGTTGCACACTACTTGTGTGAATTTATTGCATGCTGAACAATGATGTCTATTTTATACAGTTAGTAATCAGCATATACAGACTTCCTGATGCTGATGACACTTTTTTTTTTTGAAATTATAGAGCCGCTGTTATTTATCTCTCTTTCTTGTGCTAATCATGTTCAACATCCTGAAAAGGGGAACCCTAATCTGTGCCAGTTTGTGATGGTCTATATATTTCATGGTATGTTTTCTCCTAGACAAAACATTTCCTGAGATAATACAGTGACTAATAGTAAGTGTTGATAGTGTTATGGCAGTTGTGAAATGAGTATGTCAGGTCCATGGCACATGGGGACACTGAGCAGTGTCTTTGGTGCCAGGAACCTAGATTTTAGAACCGGGACTAGGGCTCATATGTTCATAGGTGTACACCACGCTACTAACCACTGGTGCCTTTTTAAGCCTAGATGTGCATCCCAAATCTCTGATAAGTACTGGTACCCTTGATGGGTGTAAGCAGGGTCTTGGAAGATGAGACATTTTCAAGAAGGGTCCTAAGAGATGAACCATTTACAGACTGCTTGTGTCCATTACAGTCATAAGTGCCAAATTAAGGATGAATTTCCTGTTCCCCATCCAAATGCCCAAGTTATACTTGAATCGGGTTTGGGAGGAGCTTGGCTTCACATGGATGGGGACCCCGTTTCAGAGAAGGGGTAGTCTCTGGGATACATACCTGTCTCTCCAGCAGGTCCTATTTATATTGCATGCAAGGCTTAAGTCTTTAGGGTAATTTTGGTGCTGTTTGTTTTGCAGATATGCAGGAGGTCCATCAGGCTGGGATCCAACAATGCCTTATATGCCAGGCATAGATCACCTCTCATTAGCCTGTAGGAGACAGCATACTAGAATAGGGCTTATTTAGTGAGGAAACCTCTGTGGACGTTTCAATTGTTGGATGTGCCCGTGAAAGAATGACCACCTTTGACCTAGATGCCATATTTTTGTTTATAAGTTTCACAACATAAAGTTATTTCCTCACAACTGTAGACAGGTGATGGTCAAAGACTAGATTACTGTGTGTGTGTTTCCACAAGTCCGTAACTGCTAGGTTGACTCTTAGGGTTGTGTTACAAATATGATAGTTACCAGGGATGGATGTATTCTTGGAGGATGCTATTACACATTTCATGGTATTTAGCTTTTGTCCATAGCTCTGACACAAGTTTTTTGTCTTTCAGCGATTCCTGGAGAACAGTAGTATTGGTGGGGCATTCCATTACAGTGCCTAATTTACAATCATCTGCAAATTTGGACAGCCAAAGGCCTTTGTTGTTGGCCTTGACTTCAGAGAAGTAAATGCCAAAAAGAAGTGATCCCAGGACTGATCCCTGATGGACATTACATGTGACCGGCCTCTTTGTAGAGGTGGACTCCCAATTCTAACTTCCTAGGTCCTGTCTGTGAGGCAGCTGGCTATCCACCAAGTAACATAAGGGTTTATACTTAATCTCTTGTGGGGCATTGTTTCAAATGCCTGGGCCAGGTTAAGGTAGACAATGTGAACTGCTTTTCCCTCATCTTTTGTTGAACAGAGGGATGACAGTTGCTGTTCTCCATTATTCAGACACTAAACCTGTTTGGAGGCTATGGTTAAATAGTGATTCCAGATGTTCTGATGGGTCATGTTTCATACTATTTAGAAAGCAAGCCTGGGATATTGTCTCGGCATACTGATGCAGTTTTTTTGGTCTTAGAGAGATCATTGAGGACCTGTTTCAAAGTGATAGTAGGGAAAGTTATATTCAATGGTATTTACTGAAGGCAGGCTGAGGGGGAGAGAGGGGGTATAGTTAGAGCTGAATTTGTCTGCCAGTAGGTTTGCTATATCTTCGGGCTCAGTAGCGGTAGCTCTGTTAACAATCAGTTCTGCACAAAATTGTGCATTGCCTTTAAGGTAGCTGACATAACTAAAGAATGCCCTGTGGATGTCCTTGGCCTGGAAGGCCAAATTTACCTCAAATTTGTCTTTGGTAGACTTTATTTGTCCTCTGAGTTGGTTGCTTAGTTTAATGAGTGCTTTTATCCTGCTGGGTGCTGTACCTCCTAATTTTTGCCATGATTTTATTCCTTCTGTTATACATCCTATTGATGTTGTGATTCCACCAGGGTGGATTGTTTTTAGAGTTAGTTCTGTATTTATTCTTGGTGGGTACAGCTGCCTCTATGTAACTATTAACATGCTTATGCTTGTATAGAGTTTTTTGAACAGTTCTGCAACAGCAGCAGTGTTCTCAGGGTTTAGGGTGGTTTGAAATTTTGCCAGGTTATCACCTAATAGTAGAGAGTTTAGCCTTAGAGTAGTTCCAGGGTTAGCTGGGGTTCCAGGTTTTATGTTTTACTTCAAAGTAGACCATTTTGTGGTCTGACCTAGCCAGAGAAGACATTACACTAGGGGTTATGCAGCACTCTCCCATATTAATGACAATTACTTCCAACATGCTTGCCCCCCTGGTCAGTATATTGGCAATCTGCTCCTGAAAGTTTGTGTTAACAAAATCCAGGAATCTCTGTGCCTGCATGTTTGGTGTCATATATGATTCCCACTTAATAGTGATAAAGTCACCATTGAATACGATATTGGGTTGGATAGTGGGTGTTTCCAGTAAGCTTAAATATGTGTTATGGGTTTCCTGTGTCATATAGAAGGACCTATAACTTGCAAGGAAGTGTTATGGGCTAATAGAAATGGATGGGGAAGTGTGCATGAGTGGTGAAATGCCAGGTTTCTCACTAAAGGACTGACTTCTGAAAAAAGATTGGTAGAATAAGTTTCCAGAATTAATGGATCCTAGGATGGTATTGTCTAGCATGGGTGTGCACACAGATACGTGAGAGTATGATGCATGCAAAAACAATATTAGTATGTACAGAACACTGTAACCGAAATTCAAAAGGGTTAGGCTCAGACAAAGAATTTACAATAGGATAGCCATCTGGCAGTCCCATCACTTCCCACTGCCTGTGGTTACCAATAAGGTATCTATCCATTCCAACACAAAATGCAGGGTCTATGTTAGATAATCAAAGTTCCATAATTCCGAACACCTAATGGTCAAACCATTATGTTTGAAGTTACAGAACTTCGAGTATCAAAAAAAAAATAACACAAAGCACAAAACAAAAACTTGTTTTAAGCAGGGGGGGCAAGCCGCCCTGCAGCCCCCACACCCCTGCTACTTAAATATACCAACTCCGGGATCACACCACATTGAAGTGAATGGAAACCTCCACTTACGGAAATTTCCATTCAAACGCTCAAACTTTTACAAATTCAAACGTATGGTCTCAACCATATGTGGTTCGAACTTGTAAAAGTTCGACTACGTGATAGGAATCCCAAAATGCATGCTAATAGAAAGTACAGTTGTGTAAAATATTACCATAATGGTAGATGTCCTTGCCTTCACCACTGCAGTATTCCTTACAAATGGGGATTTCCTGCCATGAAGCCCACCGTCCAGCCAGTTTACCAAAGTCTACCATTGCTTTAAGGTACACTGAACGTCACCTGCACACTCCTTGCGTAGGGTACGGCATAAAGGTGACATTCAGGTGTACCATCCTCAGAAATGATTGCTCCAGTAGGAGCAGCAGTCAAAGGAAAACTAAAGAGAACCTGTACATCCAGCAAAGAAAAAAGACCAGGGGGATGGAGGGAGGGAATGAATACTGCAGCGGTGAAGGCAAGGACATCTACCGTTATGGTAAGATTTTACACAACTGTACTATGTCCTTACATTCACCGCTGCAGTATTCCTTACAAATTGGAGAGTGCCAAAGCCCAAGAAACTTTGGAGGAGGAAGCAGCAGCCCCCTCCAAGAAGCCATGAAGAATGGCAGCAGCAAAGCCAGCTCTGGCGCTGGCGATACCATCCAGCTGGTAATGTTTGGTAAAGATATGCACAGACGTCCCGGTAGCAGGGCAGCAGCAACACCAGCTCTGGAGATACCATCCAACTGGTAATGACTGGTAAAAGTATGCACAGAAGTCTAGGCAGCAGCTTCAAGAATAGAATTAGCAGCTAAGCCTTTGAAAAAAGCACCAGAAGAAGCCACAGCTCTAGTGGAATGAGCCTTAATAGAAGAAGGAAGGCTCCCACCATGAAAAGTGTAACAAAAGGAAATAGCCTTTGAAATCCAAGTGGGAATAGTTTGCTTGGAAACAGCCAAACCTAAAGACCTGGGATGAAAGGAAACAAATAACTGGTCAGATTTTCTGATAGCTTTAGTTTTATCCAAATAAAATCTGAGCTGTCTATGCACATCTAAGGTATGAAGCACTCTCTCACTGTCAGATTGCAGAGAGGGGAAAAAAGTAGGCAAATTAATAAACTGATTAAGTGACAACTCAATAACCACCTTTGGCTTGAAAGAAGGATTAGTACGCAAGGACACCCTGTCCTCATGAAATAACAAAAAAGGTGGACAAGCCATAAGGGCTTGCAACTCAGATACCTGTCTGGCAGAAGTAAGAGCTAACAAAAAGAACTGTCTTCCAAGAACAATGTTGCAAGGAAGCTGAAACAATAGACTCAAAAGGGGCCTGAATCAATTTTTCCAGAATTAAATTAAGACCCCAGGGAGGAGGAACAGACTTCCTGAGAGGTTTAATATTAAGGATGCCTTTAAGAAATTGCTTAGTCTCAAATCTGGAAGCTAACAGGGGAGTGAAAGGCAGACACGCAGAAAGAGCTAAGTGGGCCTTAATAGAAGAATAGGACAAACCAGCACTGAGCAACTCAGACAAATAAGAGAGAACCAAATAAACATCCACAGAAAGTGGGTCCAGGTCATGAGAAAGACACCAAATAGAAAACCTCTTCTATTTAGACAAGTAGGATTTCCTATTAGTAGGTTTTCTGTCCTCCTACAGGACTTGCAGCGCATCCTCAGAAAAAAGGTGTCTATGAGGGAGCAAAACCCTATCATCCACAGTGTCAATTGAAGCATGGAGAGGCGGAGATGGATGAGAGACCCCTTGTCTTGTGTGAGGAGATCCACCCTGTGAGGTAACTTGTGATGACTGCCCTTAACTAGATGCAAAAGTAGAGGGAACCAGTGCTATCGTAGCCAAAAGGGAGTCACCAACAAAGTTTTGGGAGCATCCTGTTGAATCTTGAACAGGACTCTCAGAATGAGAGGAAGGGGAGGGAATGCATAAGGAAACATCCCCTTCCAAGAAAATGAGAGGGGCCCACCTTCCACACCAGAGAACCTGAGACTCTGGCACAAAACAGAGGAAGATGTCTGTTCAGAGGGGAAGCAAAGATATCTACTTGAGGAGTACCCCACTGGTGAACAATGTCCAGAAACACATCCCTGTGAAGCATCTATTTGTGGGATTAAGTGAAGGACCTGCTTAGATTGTCTGCCACAACAGTCTGATCCAAAGGAATGAAAACTGCCTAAAGAGTCACTTGATATTGGATAGCCAGATCCCATACCAGAAGTGCCAGCCGGCAAAGATGGCAAGATCTTATACCCCCCTGTTTGTTGATATACCACATGACTGTGGTATTGTCTGTGAATACCTTGAGAGGCCCCGGACAGAAGAGAGGATGAAAGGCCTGAAGAGCCAGCATAAGAGCCCTCATCTCTTTGATGTTGATGTGCTCCTACCATTGATGAGGCGAACAAACTCCCTGACCCTCAGAGCATCAAACGTTGCTCCCCACCCCACATCTGAAGTGTTTGTGAACATATCCTGAGAGGGAAGAGGAGGCTGAAAAGGGAGCCCTTCATTCAGAGACAACTGCTGAGTCCACCACAGAAGTTATTTCTTGAGACACGGGAGAAGAGGAATAGGAAAGTCTAGAGGATGCACATGCTGAAGCCACACCAACTTCAGAAACCACTGGAATTTCCTCATTTGGAGTTTGGCCAGAGGGAGCATTGGAATGGTGGAAGCCATGAACCCCAGAGCTCTCAGAAACTCCCTGGCTGTAATCGAGGCCAGGGAAAGAAGAGTTTAAAAGAAAGAAATGAGTTAATGCCTTTGAAGGAGGAAGGGATGCCAGCACTGGCACCGTTTGAATCCTGCAACACAGAAAGACATGATCCTAAGAAGGAGTCAGGGATGTTTTTTTGAAGTTTATTGTGAACTCCAGACTCTGAAGAAGAGAAATGGTAAAATGAAGATTTTGCAAAAGGACCTCTGAAGAAGATGCCTGAATCAGCAGGTCATCCAAATAAGGAAATATTTGGATCCCTTAAAGCCTGCAAAAGGCAATCACAGGAGTGAGGCATTTAGTGAATAAGCTTGGAGCAGTAGTAAGGCCAAAGTTCAAAGCACAGAACTGAAAATGCCAGGAAGCAACAAACACAAAATTCTCCTGAAAAGAGTGTGGCTCGGAATATGGAGATGAGCATCCTTGAGGTCTAGAGACACCAGAAAGGCCTGAGGGAGCAAGAGAGGAAAAAGGGACTGAAGGGACAACATCCAAAAGGAAGGAACCTTCAGAAAGGTGTTTAGATGGGAGAGGTCTAGAATAGGCCTCCAAGTATCTTCTTTTCTGAACACTAGAAACATTCTTGAATAAAACTCTTTCCACTTTTGGGACACAGACACCTCTTGAATAGTACCCTGAGAAAAGAAGTCTCGAAGAATCTCTGGGAAAAAAGGAAGTTGTTCCAAAGGATCCTGAGGAACGCTCATAAAAGGAAGGTGGGAAATCCAGACCATGAAGTACCCTTGCCAAATGATTGACAGAACTCAAGAATCCTGAATGATTTGGCGCCAAACAGGAAGAGAACTAGAAAAGCGAAGAGAAAGAGGAACATGGCTGGGAATGGGTGGATAGTCAGACAGCACCTGGTTTGTCAGGAAAGGAAGGCTTAAGAATCCCTACAGTCTGAGTGGCCTTAGCAGAAGGAGTCCGTTTACTACCCTTTTTACCTTTAGAAGGAGGGCGAGATTGCCTACGAACAAAGGTTGGCTTAGAAGGGTAGTTTTGCTGAAATTTAGGCACAGGAGAAACAAAGACATGCTTAAGCTCCTGTAAAACCTTCCCCTTGTCCTGAAGAGACTTAAATAAACCAGCAGCTGCTTCACCAAACAAAAAGAGTATTATCCAGAGGAGCATCCATTAACTTAACCTTAATATCATCAGGCAAAGCTTGAAGGTGAAGCCATGTATATCTCCTCAGAACTGAATCAGAAGTAGCAGCCCTAAAAGAGGCATCTGCAGCATCATAACTACATTTGGTAGAATGATGAACTACCTGAGAGGAAGACCCAAGCAAGGAAAGAGCAGAAGACTTACTCACAGAGTCTGGAAGATCAGAATCTGACAAGCCTGAGAAAGAAGAGCCAAGGCATACCTAGAGATATGGGTATGATAATTAATATCCCTAAAAGGTAAGGTAGCCAAAGTATAAACCTTCTTACCCAGTCTATCTATGGTTATACTGTCCTTATCAGAAGGCAGTAACTTGGATGAAGGAAGCAACTGAGATGGCTTATCAGAGGCTACAGACACCACAAAGGGGTCAGCAGCAGGACATTTAAAAGAAAAAGGAACAATCCTCAGGCACCCTCTAAAATCTATCAGACTTCTTGGGAGCAGGGGGAAGAGAATCCAGCATTTTAGAGGCATTGGAAAAAAACATCCAATAAAGCAAGCATGACAGGAGGAATGGCTGCAGGTTTAGGAGATTCCATCTGCAGTAACTCATAGTACCTCTTATGCATATCCAAAACCTGGCACAATCCCACTTAAAAAATTCCATCATCCTAGAGATTGTAACCCCAAAGGAAATTTCCTCAGAAGGATTATCTAGAGTATGAGAATCCTCCTCCTCAGACTATTCTAAAGGAGAGGGAATCTGGGTAGAATAAGCAAGGGAGTCATCATCAGAATCCATCTCAGAAGAACGCAATATTCTGGGCCTTTTAAGGGAAGAAGAGGACCAAGGAGGAACAGGAACTGAAACTACTTGAGGAGGCCTCAATGACGGTAAAGCATTAAATAACCCCTGAGTAAAGGCCTGCCACTCACTTTGTGGAGCTCAAGGAGCAGAGGAAACATGATTAGTTTTCGGTTTCTTTTTTAAGGGGACATCCTTCCTAGAAACTTGAAAAGGCCCAGACTCAGGATGGCATTCCACAACTGCAGTAGGAACCTCTTCCATAAAGAGAAACTGCAAAACCCTTCTAGACCCCTCAGAAACAGTTAACCGTGGTTTCCTCTGAATGCCGAAAACGGATGCCTGCAAAGCCTCGTCACCAGATCCTCACTGGCCTCCAACCCAGACATGGTAGAAGAATCTGACAAAACAACCAGGCGAGCCTCTGGGTTCATAATAACCTCACTAGAAACTCCCAGCAGAGGCTGAACAGTGGAAGATTCCGGTCTTACATTATGCACCTTCGTCTTCCCTGATGGCTGACCCTCAGGGCAGGAAGTTCCATTCATAGTATCTGCAGCAAGAACCTTAAGACTCTGGTTCTCAAGATACAAGGAAAGGGAAGAAAGCCTACTATGAAGAGTTTTGGGGACAACCCCCTGACAAATTGAACAAGACGTATGTTTGGGAGCAGCATCTAGGCAAAAAAGACACTTATTGTGGTGGTCTTTATGGGGAATAAGTCTCCCACACTGGCATTTACCCTTCCTAGATGACATTAACCCCAAACAGTACCAAACAAACAGAAAAAGTAACCAAAAACCCAACTGGGCTATTTATCTGAAACTGTGAGTACTCCAGCAAACAGGAGTAAGCATAGGAATGCCAACAAACAGAAAAATTGTAAAAAAAAAAAAAAAAAAAAAATGGATGGAGGTAACAGACCAACAGTTAAAAGAGCATTCGGACTGGCGGCAAAGAAGTTCTGAGGATGGTGCACCTGAACGTCACCTTTATGCCCTACCCTATGCGAGGAGTGTGCAGGTAACATTCAGCGTACCTTAAAGCAACAGTAGACTTTGGTAAACTGGCCTGACAGTGGGCTTCACAGCAGGGTATCCCCATTTGTAAGGAATACTGCAGAGGTGAATGTATGGACAGCTGTCATTCTAGCAACATTCTAAGTATATAAGAGCAGTGTCTAAAATCTGCTACTGATTTCTGAGATTTTGTTTCTCACATATTTCTGCTTTGTTCCTGATTCTTGTGCTAAAAGGTTGAGAGCAATGACCTGTTTTGAAATCCCAGTAAGGTGCTCCAGAGTGATATGTTATGCTAGAACAAGGGTCCTTCTCAGGTAGTGTAAGGTTTCAAATACGTCATCCTTCGACCATTTCAAGTGCGACACTATCATATAATAAAACCAGCCACAGTGGGCTCATTTCTTTATCAAAGCAATTCATTTGTTTACACATCTTTACTCTTCTCACAAAAGCACAACTATAACTAAAGAATCAAAACTGGCTGAAGATAAAATAAATACTGGTAATGCAGTAAAATTATTATATAAAGTTATATCTTATAATCTCAAAAGCCTGCACAATGATAAAGAACTCAGTGGTTTTCTTAGATGTTATAATTAATATACTGACAGCCTATATACATCTCCATGTACATTCCCGCTCTACAAAATATAGGCAGTTGTGCAGTCATATTGTTTATTTTCGAATTCCACACTAAGACTTAAACCTTGGCTGTGATATAACTAGGACCTGCTGGAGAGATAAGTATGTATCCCATAGACTATCCCTTCTCTGGAATAGGCACTCCATCCTTGTGAAACAGAGTTCCTCCCTAACCCAATTCAAGTGCAACTTGGACAGTTGGATGGTGACAGGAAATTCATCTCTGGTTTGGCACCTATGTTTCTAATGGACATAAGCATCCTGTAAATGTTTCATCTCAAAGTCTCTGCTTACACTTACCAAGGGTACCAGAACATGTCAGAGATTTGGGATGCATGGCCAGGCTTAAAAAGGTCTCAGTATTTGTTTACCTAGTACACACCTATGAACCCATAAATTCTACATTGTTTCCCTTCTTTTCCCACTATAGCCACTTCCTGCCCAGTCTGATGTACAGTACCTGGCAGATAATGTATTGCCTTAAATATTTGATTTGTACACAGATAAGTTTGTATATGGCTATCACTATGTACAGCAAAGTAGCCACTTATTTATTATTGTATATTAAATATTTAGTTAATGATGAAATGTATAGAATACCTGACTAACTAGAAACGCATAACCATATGTCACTCAGAAGGCACTCTTTGATGGCTAACTTGTACATTTTTATTTCTTTTATATGCTACTAAATAGAAGGCTCAGTATGTCGGAGATGGAAGCATGCTGCTACAGTAAAGCAGTAAAGTAGATTTTCATAAATTCATTGTGCCTACCTGTCTGTGCTAATAAGTACTCCTTCTTCACTGCAAGTTGAACTTGGACAGCATGACTTCCTTTAAATTGTTAAATTTTTATGTATGTGTATAACTTGTCTCTTTGAAGGAGAGATATTTTCTGCAACCTATGGATGGGAGAAAGGAAATTCACCCCGGGGATCACGTCAGTCGCCCCGCTAGACAGGGGTCCAGGGAAGTAAATAGTGTGGGAAGAAATAGCCAGGGAATTGTTATGGCTCGGCTTGTATAGGCCCTAGGGCTGATAGCCTAGTACCAACCTATGAACCTATGAACCATCATATAAATCTCTGTTTAAATTTCTGCTATCCACTATGCCTTGTATACTTTATTTATAGTTTTAAGTAATATGTGAATTTGCTCGAGCACGCTTTGACCTTTTTCTCAGAGACAAGCTACTCACAAGCTGCATACACACAAAAATCCCTCCAATTCAACTTGCAGGAAAAAAACATATTTACTATTGCAGATGGATGTGCTTGAAATATTTCATGTAAATGTGTGCTTTAAATGCTGCCTAAAAATGTAAGTGTATAAATGGATTAAGTTGAAATATATACAGAAATAAGTAGAGGTTATTTCACAGTATCCTCTGTGCTGGTTATTCACTTGCTACTTAAACCCCCACTCCCACCCCAAATATGTCCAGGGTGTGATGGCTTACTTCAGCCATCTTTTATGTGCAGTTAATATTTTGCAAGAAATTAATATTTTATACAATTATCATAATAAATAGTTTGTGGCCTACACAAACCAAATATTTTCTAAAAAAAATGTTTTATTGTAGTACAACTAATTGCTGTCGTAATACCTACAGTATATGAAATTACATGGTAATGCAAATATGTTCTTTTCTGTTTGTACATATATATATATATATATATATATATATATATATATATATATACATATATATATATATATATAGACACATACACACATGCATATACATTTGCAAGTATGTGTATACTTCTGTGCATTTACTTTTATTTATGTAGACTTACATATAATTTTTCACTCATACATTTGTATTTATACACAAAACCGTGTCTGCACACAAACAAGCCACATTTGTATACATATGCATTTATTTACACATATGTTTACGCCTACTCATACCTTTTGGATTACATATAAATATTAAATATTTCCACTTGTAAAAACATTTTTCTTGCATTTACCTACATTTATGCAATATTTACCTAGTATTGTAATCTATTTTTGATAAGATGGGATATATTACTCTCCAAATTTATAGTTGCATACAAGCACCTAATTCTACTGAGACACAATACCAAAGAAAGGATGTGTTTTGCCTTAAATACTACTTCAGAAGTAAAACTAAAAAATCTAAACAGAAGAAGAAAATTATATATACAACCCAGTTCCCTTATATGTCCTCAAACTATACCTTAAAACACAGTCACAGCAGCAATAGCTCATACTGCATAAGATCAAGTACTGTGTAACTCATTACTTACTAGAGTCCATGAAAAAACATACAAAGGTGAAAAGCTTACAGATAATATTTGCAATTGGAAGCCCTCAAACTTTTTTATCCCATGGTCATTGCACCTTACAAGAAGGGGTGCAAAGCCAGTCTTTTTCCAGAAGGCTACAAGATCAGAATACATTCAAGCAGACACAGACAACTGCATCTTAATGCTATGTGCTTTGGACTGCAGTGAAATCAACTGAAAAATCAAGCTTGCATGCTCAAACAAATGTGATGTGAGCTCTGGTAATCTGAGCAGCAGACTAGAACTCATAACCTCCTATTCTGCAAATACAAACTAAGGCTGCATTTTTCAATTAACAGCCACCTCAAGAACTTAAGTAATACTAATGTAATAGGATTAGGCCACTTTAAAACTTACAGGAATAAGTGATTAGATAAAACAATATGCCTTAAAATATCCTCACAGAAGGTTTACAGCATGTGACATTAACAGTCTAAAATCAATGTGCAACCAGTCTGCTAGATAAAGTACAAATGTGGACAGGACAAGGTACTTGCCATATCAGTAGATCTTTGAGGAGAGGTCAAAGTAATGGCAAATCATAACATTTGAGTTTATACAGATTTGTTCATTTTCAGAAAGTTATCAGCTTTGCCTGTCACCATGAAGTTAACACTGCTTTTATTCTAGCATTCCATGTAACCATTCAGTCCACAGTGAACTCACAGGTAGTACTGATAGCAGCCATCTATTCGTTGAACCCCTTTTACTCCTACTAGCGACTTCATGCAGTAAGCCACTATTATCAGCATAATATTGGTACAAAAACAATTTTACATCTATTAAAACATTTATAAAAAAATATCGACGATATCTTAAATGGATGAGGGGAAAATAGTTTTGTTGCTTAGCTGTAATCCCAGCTTGTACAATTTTGTAGATGTATGTACACTAGTCCATGTGACACTTTCCAGAAGCTCTGGTGCATAAACATTTCAAAAATATGCTGCAAATATAGCTGCAGCCATATGAAAATGCGCTAGTGTTGCACCTCAAATAGAATTAGATTTGTCAAACAGTAATATAGTATGACCAACCATTTAAACAGTCTTTCTGCAAGCCAGTAGGCCTTTCCCCTTTTGCAATTAAAAAAGCTAACCACTTTTTATGAATTGTAGTTCTAAAATAAAGCTGGACCTGTTGGTGCTCATTCAGCAAATATAAGAGGCATTTTTCACTCTGGCAGCTTGGGTAAAGATCTTGCAGTTAAATGGACTGACAGCCACTACTTAGAACTTGGCAAAACCCCCATTTGTCTTCAGTGATGTTTTCATTGTGGAACAGAAATGTTTATGCATGAGAACTTGTAACTCAAAGCCTGCTAGATTTAAGAGCAAATAGAAGTAGGTACCATAACCAGTATCTCATACCTACTGTCTTCCAGTTAAGAAATATATTTACCTTTATCTAACAAATTTCAAATCCTAAAAGGTACAAGTACACACAGTCTATCTTGACCTCGCCAAGGCTTTCAACACCATCCCCCATTCTGGAATTATAGCTAAACTCACTAAACTAGGTATAAATCCCTACGTCACAAGATGAGTTGCCAACTGGCTCACTGACAGAACCCACACTGTAAAGTTGCAGACTCCAAATCTGACTTCAAACCAGTGACAAGTGGAGTACCACAGGGTTCAGTCCTGGGACCTCTCCTGTTTGGTATCTACTTCTCTGAAGTACAGGCTAACACAGAAGGCCTTTGGCTAATAAAGTTCACAGATGACTCCACACTAGGAGCCATAGTCGAGTTCCCAAATGAAGTGGACATCCTACAGAAGGACCTCACTGAGACAGATGCCTGGTGTCAGAGCCAAGGCCTCAAGCTCAATGCCAAAAAGTGCATTGTCATCCCCTTTGATAAAAACTCTGTACCCATGAACTACCACATAGGCGGCAGTCTACTTAACGCCAAATGTGTGATAAGAGACCTTGGGACCCAGGTGGATAGTAGTCTCTCCTTTAATAATCACATCTCCACAGTAGTCAGGAAATCCTTCTACATGGCACACCTCATCACAAAAGGGTTCTCATCCAGGAAAAAAGAGGTCATTGTTCCCCTCTACTCAACACTCATTAGACCCATTATAGAGTACAATGCCCCTTTTGGAATGTACCTCACAAGACATCTGCAGCAGCTGGAAAGGCCACAGAAGTACCTCACAAAGAGGATTACTGGCCTCAAAGAGGTGCCCTACACTAACCATCTCAAAAAACTCCTGCTTTACTCCGTAGCATATCGCCTACTCCGAGGTGATCTCTGCCTAACATATAAGGCTATGTCAAACCCAGAGCTGGTGGACATGCTACACCTAAAGAAATCCCAATCCCTCAGAGCTACACGCTCGAGGGACCTAAACCTTGTCACCACAATAAACGGGACATGCTGGAGGGATAGATTCCTGTCCCTGAGACTTCCCATACTCTGGAACAAGCTACCCATCTATGTCAAGCAATGTTCCTCATTAGCACTCTTCAAGAAAAAATCTTGATGAGTAAATGGGAAATAGGAAATACACCCTGAGGATCACTTCTGTGGCTCTGCTCGACAGGGGCACAGGAAAATAACTTTCTTGCGAGGCGTAAGCCAGGGAACCTTGTTGACTAGGCTTACTTAGGCCCTTGGGCCAATAGCCTAGTACCTACCTATGAACCTATGATGAACTCAAGGCATTCCTTAAAAAAATCTTCAATTAGCAGATCGCTGCATTGCTTTCTACAGGAACGATTGGTGCGCAAGCAAAGATTGCAGAGACATGAACTTTTGTACAAGTCAGAGAAGACTCAGTTTAAATATCAGCATCAGACAAAGGAAGTAATCCAGATGTCCACATTTGGATGCAAGAGCTTTGTATTATGTAGTTTAATTTCCCTTAAGACATTTGAAATTGAAATAGAAATGAACCTGCTATTAGGAATCATAATTTTATCCTCTAGTAAATAGTTTTGAAATTGGGAAGTAGCATAATGTCTTGTTTCTAAGTCACTGAGGACTTAAGTATTGA
This sequence comes from Protopterus annectens, assembly GCF_019279795.1. Taxonomy (NCBI): domain Eukaryota; kingdom Metazoa; phylum Chordata; order Ceratodontiformes; family Protopteridae; genus Protopterus; species Protopterus annectens. The sequence continues at coordinate 1,235,442,527 of NC_056746.1, read as the reverse complement.
AAGAGCCATGAAAGTAAAAAAATAAAGTTCATTTGCCAAGACTAACATGGTTGACTTGGCTAAGACTAGCATAAAAATTAGAATTGGGCTTATATTTTGCTTCAAGTAGTCCCTTCAAAATTAGAGCAAAAGGAAGGAATACATTAACCCGTTCAATCCTGAACAGAAGGATAGCAAATCCCATTGCTTCCTGCAGTCTGCTAAGCCAGGAAGCCATTTGTATCCTGAGAGCTTTTCCCCAAAATCCTCTACTGAAAATGTGCTTCATAACATTTGCAATGCCTGATAATGTTACAAAAACTACAAAAATGTGAAAAGTCTTCAAAAACTGCAAAGTATAAAAGGTCTTCAACAGACAGTGGGTTTTGCACTGGTGTTAGTATCAGAGGTCTGTTTTGTATGTGCTGATTTTAAATAGCAGATTTAAGAAAATTACCAATTATATGCCAAAAACACTAGTGTCGTGGTCAAAGGATTACGTCTCTGAAAGTGTGCAAGATAAATCCAAGATATCAAGGGGATACTGTTCACCTGTTAAACCAACGAAGAATGATAAGAAGGGATAGAATATCGCTGTTTATGATACTAAATAATCTATACAAGTTATGTATACATTTTCACAATATTTCAAAAATAAGTTTACAAAGCCATGTGTGTGAGATGGCAGTTATCAGTGGCAACACTTTGCCCCTTAAAGTTTTGTACATGATGGTACCAATTGTTCACCTGTAGATCACATGGCTTTTATGGGGTCTATATTACATCCTTGAAATCCACCTTCATCAAATACAAATTCATAGTTTCATAGTTTAGTACTAGGCTATCTGCCCTGGGGCATTTGCAAGCCTAGCCCTAGAGATGTGGCTTTCGCCACCCCATGTAGTGGTACTAAGGTGTATAGAATAAATTTAGAATACTGTGCCTTTGTCTAGTAGTGACACATTGAAGACCCCCTTACTTGTTAAAATTAGTTTACTGTGCCTCTGTCAAGTAGCGACACAGGGGTGACCCCCGGGGTAAACCCACAATCTCCCATCTACTCATCAAGATTTCTCTTGAAGAGAGTCAGTGAGGGGCTCTGCCTAACATGGACTGGGATCCTGTTCCAGAGTATGGGAAGCCTCTGACTTATGAATCTGTCCCTCCAGCATGTTCTATTCATGTTTGTACTGAGGTTTTCAGCGAAAACAAACAATTGAAACACTTCCACGAACCATAAAATCTTTCCTAGGGTAAGGAAACACTTGCCCCCTAACACACTGCAACACACACTGCACTAAATAAAACCCACCCAACTGGGGGGGCATTGTCCCCCACACCTCCCTAACTATATATACCAACTCAGAGATTGTACTACAATGGAGAAAAGGACAAAGTTGTGGTGTCAGCCAAGTATTTCCTGGGTAAGATTTTGCAGTTCGCAGAAGTAAATTTAAGTGTTTATGTGCTGCTGAATTCGTATTCGATGACGATAGATTGAGGATGCAATATATACCCGGCTTTTATGAGATTAATGCAGTAATGAAAATGTAGCCAAGAGTCATAACTATTTTACTTAATAAATATATCTTAGAATGTCTTCATTTCCCATTTTATTTTAATGTTTATCAACACCGAATGCTCGCATAAACCACCCCCAACACGACAATATCACATTCCAATTTTGCATTATTTCGGTAAACAATGGAAATCTCACATTTCTCATAAATCTTAGTAAAGACTTCACTTTAGCTCTGTACATCCTATTTTCACTAAGCATGCTTAGCAAATCATGTTAGCTTGTAGATGCCAACATGCTGCCTTCATTTTAGGTATACATCCATTCCAGGATGTTGGAAATTAAACCTAGAAAACACTGATAGTTATATTAATTTCAGCAGTACATGAGAGCTTTCTGTAAAGAGTATACACTTATAAGCCACATGTGCACTCGGCTTTTCTGACTAAGTAGCTGTGGGAAGCAATGAGGTAAGCTCGGACCCCATGTAAAGGAAAAAAACATTTTCCAAACTGTCTCATGATCTATGAAAGGACGAGAGACTCTGGCTTGACTGATGCCATGTATAACAAAAAAAATTTTGCTTCAGGACATCCCAATCTCTCTGTAGTGTGCTGAGGTATTTTTGGATACAACTTTCATTTGAGAGCAATGTCTGCTCACTGAATCCATGTTCACCAGGTTCATCACTTAGAATGAGCTATGGCTAGTCTCTGCATAAAGCTGAAGAACTCTAGTTCCTCCTTGTTTAAGTACAGCATTATTTTAGTGCTGTCTTAAATTTCTGTACTAAAATAAAGATGCCTGGGCTGATGGCCATAAGTGCCTTGCAAAATACGTTCACTGGTTTTGGGTTGAAATGAAGAGCTTTCCTTTTAATGATGGTTACCATTCACAGACTGTTGAAGATGATTTCCAGTGCATAATCTAGAGCCATGTGTTGGAGACTGGGCTCTGGGTGGTGGAAGTAATGTCTTTACAAGGGATATGTTTTCAGTGCTTTACTACCATTTGGATTCCTTCAATACATACTAAGGGGATTGTTATTACAATAATCAGAGGAACTGGTGAGTGGTTCCAGAGATTGAGAAGCCTCCTATATTTAATTTTGTGCAAGACACTAGCACAGTGCAATAAATGTAACCCAGAACTCTTAGAAACTGACTTGCTGTAACAGCTTATTGAGAGAATTCTGCTCAAATGTTGAAAATATATCCCCTAGTGGGAATACTATTCAGAAAAAAACTGCAAGAAAGATCTAGCCAAGTTAGTCGCATTGTGTAAAAACATAAACCTCCTGTAGAGGATAACCATAGGATATATTCATAGAACTCATCAAGGACATACCAGTGTTTCAGCTAAATGGATATATGCAAAGGACATACTAGTATTTCAGCTAGGTGAATATATGCAAAGGACTCCTCAAGTACATACCAGTGTTTCAGCTAAGTGGCATGGGTATTGTAGATCAATATGTGTATATACCTTTAAGAAGGTATCCAAGGGCTTGCACAAGTGTATAAATACTGAGCATGTGTGAGCCTAACTGCCATTTTGTAGTTAGCTGTTGAGATGTAAGCATGTATGTATGCAAGCTGTGTCTGTTAACTAGTTTGTTCATATTTAAAAATGCTGCTATCCATCCTGATGTGTTTGTATGGATTAAAGCATCTGAACAAAACTACATGCCTTCTTGTTATGCATTAGAGAATAAGTGACATGGTGCCAGAACTGCCATGTCTAAAGGACATGCCAGAAGCAGCATATCTAAAAGGACATGAAGTCAGTAGAAGCATACCAAAGGGCCATGAAACAACGTAAGGCACTTGTATAGATGCTGGTGGATTATACAGGAGCGGATCATTCCCAAATGTACAAACTTCGCAAAACAGATCAGAAACGAATTTCAGATATTAAAACTTGCTCAGCACTATTTCTTTTCACATAATATGAAACCAGGCATACAGAACGTTCTAAATAACATTTGCATAATCTATGTATGATATTGATAAAATATTCAAATTATTATGGAAAATGTTTGAAATAAAGTCCGGATAGCATAAAATGAATAAAATAAAGGGAAATAACCACATTTTCACAAAGCATGTGTATTTTTCATATTAAGCAAAGATATCCTAGTTATCAGAAGTCTATAAGGTGTTCACATGTTTGTGAAATGTTACAGTGAAGCTATTTCTCAAAGTACAGCCATTATAAGGCTATTTCACAGAGCACAACCATTACAGAGCATATATCACAGAGTACAGTATTTCAAAGAGTTTGTTGTGCATTTAAAAAGAAGTTATGTACTTACCATAACGGTGCATGTGAGTTGTTCATCTCGCCTTCATTCTTTACTGATGGGTTCGGAGCCGATCCCTCGGCTCAGAGTCGGCCAATTGCAAAGCTCGAGGTCTTCAAAAAGCTCGAGGCCAAGTCCCTATCCCATGATGCACCTAGAGTTACCTCAGATCTTGTTTGCTGCGTATAATACCATATGTCATTCTTTCACTCCCAAGAAAGGGTATAGAAGGATTGAGCAACCAGGATGGATCCAGCATCTCGGTCATCTAACAGCCCAGGAGGAGGTAGGAGAGAGGGACATAAGAATGAAGGTGAGATGAACAACTCACATGGAACATTATGGTAAGTACATAACTTCTTTATGTGAAGTTGTTATATCTCGCCATTCATTCTTTACTGATGGGCAGTGTCCCAAGCACCATCAATCTCGGGTGGCTCACGGGAGTATATTTCTCAGGATTGTGGATCCAAAGGAGGCCCTGTCCCTGGAGGCCTTGTCAACTTTGTAATCAATGATAAAGGTATGAGGTTTTGACCAAGTGGCTGCTGCACAAATGTAATCAATAGGAAGTCTTGCAGAAAAGGCAGATGATGTAGAAACTGCTGTTGAGTGAGCTTTAATTTTATGGTGCAAAGGCATATTGGCAGCTGAATAAGCAAAGGTGATACAATCAGCTAACCATTTAGACAGAGTTGTTTTGCCACTGGTCTACCTTTCCTGGAGTTTGAAAATGAAACAAAAAGTTGGTCAGATTTTCTGAAATCTTTTGTTCTATCCAAATAAAATCTGAGCTGTCTGTGAACATCAAGTTTGTGCAGCATGTACTCTAAATTGTTTGAATGGTTAGGAAAGAAGACTGGCAAATCAATAATTTGGTTGAGAATAGTTTCAGTGCAAACGTTGGGCAAGAATGAGGGGTTTGTTCTAAGACGGACTCTGTCAGCATGGAATATCAAATAAGGAGGCTTGATGGATAAAGCCTGAAGCTCTGACGCTCTGCGGGCAGAAGTAATGGCTACTAAAAAGATGGTTTTCCATGACAAAAATTTGAGGTCACAAGAGGAAGCTGGTTCAAATGGTGGAAGAATTATGCAGGAAAGCAGAAAATTTAGATTCCATGGCGAACAGGGAGATTTCACAGGTTGTCTAATATGAAAGGTCCCTTTGAGAAAGGCTTTGAATAACTTGTGAGACATAATATTCAGTCCTTCAAATCCAAGATGAAAATTAGAAATAGCAGCCAGATGAACACGAACTGTTGCTGCTGCAGCTCCTTTGTTAAAAATCATAGTCAAGAACTCTAAAATGGAGGCCATAGGGGCTTGGTAAGGATCAATATTGTTTTTAGAGGCCCATATAGAAAATTATTTCCATTTGCTAAGATATAGTTTCCTAGCAGAAGATTTATGAGAGTATAAGAAGATTTGTTTTGTCTCATTGGAGAGGTTATGGAACCTGGCTATGATGGGAATTGGAGCAGCCAAGCTGTTAGCTTCAGGGACTGCAGAGAGGGATGAAGTTCCCCCAACGAGTGCGTCAGAAGATCCAGAACTGGGTCCAGAATCCCAGGGTCCTCCAAAAGATGAAGTCGAAGGAAGGAGAACCAAATCTGATGAGGCCAATGAGGGGCTATGAGAATTGATGGTCCTTCCCAGGGTTTTTGCTTTCTGTACAACCTTGGGTATCAACGGGATTGTTGGAAATGCATAAAGGAGACCCAGAGGCCAATCATGTATGAGTGCATCCCTTGGGGCTTCTCCAGGAGGGGGAATCAGGGCAAAGTAGCTTCTGCATTTCATGTTGATGTGACTGGCAAATAGGTTGCAGCAAGGCTGGCCCCACCTGTGGAATATCCTGTCCGCTATTTCTTTCTTGAGGGACCACTCATGGGGCAACAATATTGCCCTGCTCAGCTTGTCTGCTATCACGTTAGATTACCCCAGGATGTGGGTTACCAACAGAAAGCGCTGGGTGGAAACAGCCCACTGCCATACTCTGAGAGCCTCGAGACAAAGGGGATAGGACCTGGTTCCTCCTTGTTTGTTCAAATACCAGACCACCAACATGTTGTCCATCTGAATTGCAATCATACCTAGAGGAAGAGAGTCCTGAAAGTACTGCAACGCCAAAAGTACTGCTCTCATCTCCGGGACATTGATATGCAAATGTGTCTCTTGATCAGTCCATGTGCCTTGGGCAGTCTTTCCCTGAAAATGCCCCCTCCCCACAATCAGGGAAGCATCCATGGTCACTGTGGCTGCTGGAGGTGGTAGCACAAATGGGTGTCCTATCGTGACATGAAGTGAGGTGAACCACCATTGTAGATCCTTTTTGCAGAAATTTATAATCATTATCGTGTGAGACATGGGAATCTTGGTAAGACCATTGAGTGAACAACAGCCACTGTAGTATCCGCATGTGCATATGAGCTAGTGGTATGGCTAAAATTGCTGCTGCCATCATGCCTAATAATTTCAGAACTTCTGATGCTGGTGCTCTGTCTTTGGAAATCAGAACACTGACATACTGATGAAGAAAAAGGACTCTTTCTATAGGAAGCCTTAATGTGGTCGTGGTGGTGTCTAGCTCTGCCCCGATAAAAATGATATGCTGCGATGGCGACAAGGCAGATTTTTCTGAGTTGACTGTAATGCCCAGTAGATTGCAAAGTGACAGAGTAGACTCCCTAGCCTGAATGAGTTGATGCCTGGTGGTGGCGGTAAGGAGCCAATCGTCTAGGTACAGAAACACCTGGAATCCTAGATGCCTCAGGTGAGCCGTAACCACTGCCATGCATTTGGTGAACACTCTGGGGGCTGTAGTGAGACCAAAGGGCAGTGCTCAAAACTGGCAATTATTGGCTCCCAGCTAGAAACGTAGATGATCCCTGGATGGCCTGGCCATTTTGGTGTGGTAGTACACATTCTTGAGATCTATCGAGCACATCCAATTGTCTTTCCCTAAGAAGGGAAGTATAGACTAAAGTGTGACCATCAGTAACTTCTCTTTCTTTACATATTTGTTCATTCTGCTGAGGTCCAATATGGGTCTCCAGTCCCTCGCCTTTTTTGGAACCAAAAAGAATCTTGAGTAAGTTCCGGATCCTGTCTGGTCTGCTGGGACAGGTTGGATGACTCTTTTTCTTAGCAATGTTTGGACCTCTATTGTTGCCTGTTCCCTGTAACTGGGTGGAACGTCCTGGATTTTTTTTATGGGTGGAGGGGGTGTGGCGAATGGGATGAAGTATCCTCTGGAAATTATATTTTGTACCCAGCTGTCTTTGTTATTTTGAGCCAGGCGTCTGGATACAAAGATAAGCGAACCCTGACTGCCTCCAGTGCAGGATAGGACAATCGGGCCCCCTTTCAGGAGCGCTGGTAGGGCTTCCGAGAGAAGTGATCTCTGTCACCCTGGTGTTGCGGACCCCCTCTGCTGCAAGGGTGGTGTTTTCCA
>NC_056746.1:1235422771-1235430271 GCF_019279795.1 Protopterus annectens | reverse complement strand
ACATCAGTGTTGCCACAATTGTGTGGAATGCTCTGTGTATTGTATGTGTTTTAGGCAGCTAGCCACATTCCTGGGATGTGCATAGTCTCACAGCAAATATGCACAGCATGCATTATTCATATCTGTGTTGTGTGTACATGGCCTACATCTCACCTATGACATGCACATTTAATTAGCAGTATTAAAGGTAGAACACACCAGCATGGGTCGGCTGCTTTGCTGTCACACCAGAGGGACCTACAAGGATATGAGACACTTTGTCAGTGGCAACAACTGTGGCATTGATACTGTGCGTTTGCAATCATACAGTAGTACAATGGTTGACAGTCACAGGCCTACAGATTGTATTCCTAATTATTACTATTGCACAACACTAGGCACCACATCATCTAACTACACAGTACACATCACATAAGCATGCTCTAACAATTGAGGTAACAGTAGTCTACAGCTATGCCATGTTACCTGCATGCTCCATGACAACTTGCTGGGTGGCTCCGGGCTCCATGATGACACATGTTAGTTGTTGGGGTTGTTGTTGGCCAGGAGGCACCTGGCTCAGGAGCAGCTCCTCCACTCTGGTGAGGGGGGGTGGCTGGCTACTCCCCCACCTGTGGCAAGCTGCTGTCTGCGGATATCAGACGCATGCTGCCGGACATGTCTAATTAAATCACTGCAGTGATGGTGTACCTGCTCATATGTCCGGTTATGCATGCCTATGTCATTTCCCCTATGGACAAGCTCTTGCCACAGCGCAGTCCGCTCATGCTGGTCCTGGCTGGTTCTGGAGATCAGCAGGGCATACTGCTGCACCAGGCTGGGTGTGATAACCTCTTCCTCCACCGTGCTATAGGCGGGATTACGATGGTGGGACATTACCCTGAAAGACAATGAAACAATATGTGTGAGCAAGGCATGTGACACACGTAACTTTCTAAAGTACAGATATCAATTAACTGCCATATATAGCAACCTATTGGCTGTCAGAAGATACACACTTTCGATACCACATATCAGTTCTCAACCCACAACTGCCTGACAGTGCCTGGCACACTCTATATATCAAACCATGTTTTGCACAGCAACAAAGTTACAACAGTATGTAATACTATACAACAGTACATGGCACACTGTATGCGACACAATGCACAACCTAGCCACAGGAGGTATATATCATGCTAATGCATCATGAAAAGTGTAATCCATTGCAATGATTGTAAAGTCCAGTGACAGTTTTACCACTATACCACACTAGTCGTTGATGGCAGACCCCTACCTAACATATGTGCACATTCGTGAATATAGGTGGCATACTGCTGTATAGACTATACATGTTGCTAGATACGCAGTTATATCCTGTAACACACACATGACCAAGGCCATGGTACAGGCATACACACGCACACATCAGAAATACATACCAGACACATAGGTATGGCAACCCAGGTGACCTTTACCTGTGTACCTTACAGTACTGTGTGTCAGTAGTTACAAGACCTTATGCTTGAGGTATGTCATCTGTGAGGACTACAGGGAACACACGAAACAGTGGTTCCAATACATGTGGACATACACCATACTGTGCTGTTTAAGCATACAGCTTCAGGTAGTACTACAGTTCATACAGGTGTTGGATTCATCAGCAGTAACACTCAATAAGCAAACATGTACTGCTTTAGCCTACAATGGGCACCCCAGTCGACAACAAGGGACTACGTCAGACCGTATGGCATACTGCTTCTTCAGCCTAGCAATTGTATACACATCTTTTGCTATGATCACAGCTAGGACACATAATACCATGACAGAAACAGTTTCACACTAAGCTATCACACATATACCGAACTCTGACACATTCACCAACACATTCACCATCACACTCAGTCAAACTCACATAGCAATTATTGCAACATGTACATGTAGGTGTGTATCACTTCATAGGTAGGTAATAGGTGCTAGGGCCTATAGAAGTCTAGACATATGCTACCCTGGCCTTTGACACACAGGTCATTATGTTTCACGTGGCCCTGTCAAGCAGAGCCACAGAGGTGATTCCCGGGGTGTATTCACTATCTCTCATACAATCTTCAGGATCATTTCTGATGACAGTGATTAGGGGCTTTGTTTGCTATGGATAGGTGGTTTGTTCCAGAGTATGGGATGTCTCTGAGATAGGAATCTATCCCTCCAGCATGTGCTGTTTATTGTGGTCAAAAGGTTTGGGTCCCTAGAGCGTGTAGCTCGTAGAGATTGTGATCTGTTTATGTGGAGCATGTCCAACAGCTCTGGGTTTGACATAGCTTAGCATGTTAGGCAGAGGTCACCTCTGAGTAGGCGGTATGTGACACAGTCTAGTTGTGGGTTTGTGAAATGGTCTGCATAGGGCATCTGTTTGAGGCCGGTATTACTCTTTGTGAGGTATGTCTGTATCGTTTCCAGTTGCTGTAGATGTCTTGGGAGGTACATACCACATGGGGCATTGTACTCTATAATGGGCTTTATGTGTGATGAGTAGAGGGGAACACTGACCTATATTTCCCTGGATGACACACCTTTTGTGATGAGGTGTGCCATGTAGACAGATTACATAACTAGTGTGGCACTGTGATTATCAAAGGGGAGACTACTGTCCACCTCTATCCCATGGTCTCTTATCACACTTTCGGTGTTAAGTAGACTACCACCTATGTGGTAATTCATGGGTACGGAGTTTTTGCCAGAAGGTATGCCAATACAGTTACAACATTGAGCTTGAGTCCGTGGCTTTGTCACCAGGCATCTGTCACAGTAAATATGACCCTATCTGTGTGTGTCTCTCTCTCTCTCTCTCTCTCTCTCTATATATATATATATATATATATATATATATATATATATATATATATATATACACACACACACACACACACACATAAATATAAACATCCATTGGTGTACATATAGATATACATATAGGCACATATACGGTCCACCTTTCATGGTGGGGATATCAATTATGCAAAGGTTGCGAGGTATACTGTTATGTAATAATATTGCACAGTGTAGTGCGGAATGCATTGAAGGTGTTTTTAGCACATGTAGCTTTATCAGTCCCCAATGGCTGCAACACTGCAAACCTGACAATTCATACCCACAGTGTTTAACCACCATATGTCATATACCAGCACTTTATGCTGTCTTGTTTGCCACACACTACAACCTACATAGAAATATGCACATAACCTTCAACAATATATATATGTCCACCCTTCACAAACAGTTGCAGTATGTCCCTTGCTCTATGCACATGTACAGATGCTAATATATCTGACACAGACAGATCTCTCTGTATGTGTGTGCCATACACACACAAGGTCCACACTGTTGTAAGTCCATGGACCTCACGGCTGACCTGTTGGGCCTTGCTGCAACATGAACAGGTGTCACATGTGAGCACACAGTAATATTAGAGGGTGTATATATAGCTGCAAATGCTAGATTAGCATACTAGCCTGGTACAGCTGTTGCCAATGCTAAGCTACATGTTAATATGACTATCATGCATTTGTTACTCTGTCACATCCATGTGTATATAACTGTATGCGCTACTCCCCCAAACAGCCATTGTACACACTACTGTACAGAACACAGATAACATGGATTAGATGTTTGACATTTAATGCCGAACTACATATGCCACAGTCATATCCCACTGCACACAGCTACACAATGATTTCTCCATGGCAGTAGTTATGCAGGGTATCTGTGCATAGATACGTACTGCTGCCACATATGGATGATTCAAAGTATGTAGAGTACTCTTCAAAAACATCTACTACATGACAGGAAATACATATCTGTTACATACCTTTCCTTTGTATGGGTTTGTATTTGTAAGTTCCGTGTGTGTAGTAATTGTTTTTTTTTTTTATTTATAGCTAATTTTTTATTTATTTATTTATTTTTATCTGGATTTTTTTTTTTGCTGTTGCTGTTGTTGTTGCCGGTGTCTGTCTATCTGTGTGTCTCTCTCTCTCGCTCTCACTCTCACTCTCTCTCTCCCTCCATGGCTGCAATGAAATGATTGCATGTGTGGACAGCAAGTACAGCCTGCTTTTATAGGTATCTGCACATGTGCATGTGATGGCCTTTGCACCAATTGGTGGCCATCATTTGGTAATTGCATGCAGCCTGCTGTGTGGTAATTGCAGTACTCACTGTCATAGCAACCTAATGCTATAAATTGCTAGGTCAGGTAGGCATAGGTCTTTCAGCTTTCTAAAGTGGGGTCCATGCTTGTTTGCTGTGGACACCGTAGTGTAAGTCAGAAGGTTGGTATACTTCTTATATCTGAAGCTAGGGGTGTAGCCAGTGATTTGAATGTTGTACTCAGACCTGAATGTTGCTACTTCCAGTACACAGGTGACAGTGTAGAATTGTACTCACCCCTACAAATGCTAACACAAAATACATGTGAGTATTTAGTTTCTTTTCTACTTATACAATTAGCTGCCATACATATGTAGTTATTGAGATGTTTTCATTTGGCACATGAACTGTTTGAGAACTGCTATACTGTGGATATTAATGTACTCATTTCTGCACAGTTTGTGTTTTTTATTTTGTTGGCATTATCACAGGATGCTCATGAAAACTGGACAATTCCAGTACTGAGTATGCCTACCTACATCCTTGCTGGACCCTGAACACACAGGTATTTTGTACGTTTGGGTGGAGATTGTCCTGCTATGATACTGTGTGGAGGTTGTGAAGTGTTGCTGTAACATTATTTACTGCTAGAATGGCTGGTTCTGTTATCACAGTCATGTAATGCAATTCCACAACAACTGCTGTTAAAGTTCCACAGAACAGGTTTTGTGTTATGGCATTCCTATATTTCCTTTACATTCATTCATTCTGATGCATGATATATATATTTCAGCAACAACCTGCTATATATCTACTGTGGCTTAGTGGTACTTCATGCAGTTTAGTGTTTCCAAGGTCCTGGGTTCGAGACTGACAGTGGTGTTTCATTTTGCTGCTGAGCAGAACAAGGGCCCTCACATACAGGTTGACTAAGGCACTTTTAAGCAGTTGTGAGCGGGTTTGCTTGGGTTTGCATGATGCTTAGTAATACTTAGCTAAGCGCACACATGCGCACACTCACGCAAACCCACTAACTACTGCTTAAAAGTGCTTACTCCCGCTAACCCCGCGATAATTTCTTTTAAAGAAAAGAAAATGGGGAGATAGGAAAGTGGTGAAAAAGGGGTACAAAGAGGGTAAGACAGTAGGGAAAACAGATAGGGATGTGCAGGACAGGTGTAAGGAAGGTCCATAGCTGCCCATTTCTTTAACAGCAACAGCTGTGCATATACTAGGAATTTGGAGGGAAATTTGAAACCTTCAACCCCTGAGAGAGGGGTGAGGACAACAAAGTATGTTGTACTGCCAATTAAATTTCAGTTTATCTGTCCAGCGGACATGTGTGCAAAATGGGCAGCTATGTATGGGGCGTAATTTTTTTGTGGGAGCAGATTGCCCATTTTTTTTTCAGGTGAGAGTGGAATGTAGGGTAGGGGAAGTAGGTATATTTAGAGAGGTAGGTTGGGGAGGTAAACAGACAAGACAAACAAGACGCATACAGGGGCGGAATATGACACATAGGGTGGGTGAACATTGACGGGGAATGATGTTTGGAAATCGCAAGACCATGAGCCCACAGATGGCAACAGTGGAACTGAGATCCCCACCCATAGGCAGTCACCACTGCACCTTCACAGCCCAGATGGCGGCTGTGCTGGGGGCTGCCTAGGAGGGGCAGGCTCACCCGTGAGTCACGCCACTCTCGCCTCGAGCTGGCGTAGAGAATCAGCGACTGAACGCTGGATCTCCCTACGCACCACAGCCTGAACCTTTCGGAGGGTGATAGGTGGCCCTCCTCTGGCCACGCTTGCATGGGGGGACGAGCCCCATCCCCTGCAGTGCTTCCACCTGAAGGTGGCACAAAGCCAATGGAGGAGGAGGTCCCAGGCTGGGCACCGGACCTGCTGGTGCCAGGTGCCATCGCCAGCTGAGGTGGGACAGGTGGGTCCACTGGGACCGGCCTTCCCATACGTTCTATGTTTAGGAAGTTTAATGACAATATGGGATGGTAACAGCCAACAGCATTCCAAATTTGTTGTAACAGCATGGAGTAATATTCCCATTAACCCAACACACCAGAGTTCCAACAGTTGAACAGCAAGCATAACACATGCATATATAGAACAACAGAAGACATTCCAACAGCATGCAGGATTGATTGGCGGCAACAGGCCACCAAGATTGTGGTATTTGAACAGGGCACATGCATCAAGGTAAATGCTGCAGATATTTATAAACCAATAGGACATATGTCCCAACAAATGTTTTGAGGTTAGACACACCCATTGAGGTGTGGAATTGCATTGTTTATGCACATACACTAGGGTGTAAAAAGATACCTCCATTAACATCTTATATGTACTTATGGTTTACACTACATTCCTATTGACTGCAGGTGTATATCCCCTACATGTATTATTACACTAGGCAAAGTCCATTACATTGTGAAATGGGTTTGGCTAGTTCCTTATATACCTGACCTGTATCTGACATACAAACTGTCCAGAATGCAGATGTTATTGCTACGTATTTATATATTTTTTTATATTTATAAATCTACATATCTGGATGTGTTCAGGTGACATTATCAGTTATATTTCTACAGCCCCCTACATTTCTAGCAGCACACTGAAATTTCTGGGGAACACATTAACAAGCTACGCATGTGCCAGATTTACCTATGCATGCCAGACATTAACCAACAGTTGAGGACTGTATATATGCTTCACAGCTACTGGAACTACCTTCATCCACTTTATGTGGGCCTGCCCAACTGTGGGTTAACAGCACTTAATACAACAGTACTATTTATATAATGCAAGAGTACAACAACATTTCAAAGTAAGTGACACGGACACACTCCAGGAATTATACCTTTATTAATTACATTACACAGTTTTCTAGAGGCTCTCTCATTTATTTGATATTACAGTGCATGCAGAAGACTTATTCAAGATGTATTATACCTTTATTAATGGGTAACAACACTCTTTTTCAGGCTCTCTCACTTATTTTATATAACAGTACATGCAGAGAAATTATTCAGGGCATTTTATGCCTTTATTATTTGATTACAACACTTTTTTTCAGGCTCTCTCACTTATTTTATATAACAATACATGCAGAATAATTACTAACCTGCCTGGTGGCGCAGCCTTAGCAGCCTATCTGCATAGGCTTGCTGATTCGCAGCATGGACACCTGCAGCTGTGAAGTAAATGAAGGGATATTGAGACATACCTGTCCATTATACAGACTACAATAGCTATTCTTACATACTCCATTCCATGGCTACCTACTCAGTAATGGGGCATTGTCATTTCCACGGGCCTTCTGTATCCATTGGTTCAGTTGGTCCTGCTTCCGTCTCTT
>NC_056746.1:1235407771-1235417771 GCF_019279795.1 Protopterus annectens | reverse complement strand
AATCATAATACTATATTAAGTAGTAAGTCACCTATAATCATGACTTGCATATATATTGCGAACATTAAACAATTGCACATTCTATAAAATAAAGCCCACAGTATATAGCTTGTGGATATATAAATATAAGAAGATTCATTATATAACGTTAAAACATTGGAAGCATTAAAAATATTGCGTGCACAATATAAGAACATTACCGGAAAATGAACAATCCGGTGCCAAAATATATGTTAGTTTAAAGACGTGCAGATGCGCGCCACTAACCAGGTGATCACACTTTGCAAAACATAAAACCTGCAATATTAAACATGCCAAAGCTTGAATTAATGGTATGGTATAGAGGATGCCAAGTGTAGCTTATGCAGTATGAAAAAATGTATGATCCATTGCAGAGGCTAAAAAAGTGCTTTGGTACCTCTGCTAATCGAATGCTATAAGGCAGGCATGTGTGCAAGAACTAAGGATGAGAGTATCAGTGTATAGGGAGGGACTCCCTATGCCATGCGTGTGTGCAAAGCGCTGTTGAGTAGTAGGTGAAAGGGAAACATGTGTAGAATACAGGGAAAAGTGTGGAGCTACATGCAAAGAGAGAGGAGATGATGGAAACTATCGTAAACTTCTGTTCTTAAGGTATGGTTTCAATGAAACAGTATCGTTGAGACCCAAACTCCTGTGTGCTCCAAGCCTCAATATCCAACGTAGCTCAGCCTCTTCTGTCCTGGTACATATGTCTCCCATACGTATCGACAATGTTTCTATATGCAGAACTTGAAACAAAAAGCGATGATCTGTTCCACACTCAAGCATATGTTTAGCCAGGGCACTGCTAGGGTCCTGTCTCTGAAGGCAATAGTAATGGTCCCTGATTCGCTCTCTCAATGAGCGATTCGATTTGCCAACATAAAATTGGAAACAAGCATTACAGTGTGCTACATAGACTATATTCCGGCTCATACAGGTTGCATCTGTGCGTAACTCCCATAGTCTTCCACTCACAGGATGTTTAAAATAATGTGACTCATCCACATAAAGACATTGTGGACAATTGCCACATTTCGAAGTTCTTTCAAGCCCTGTTGACATCACTCTGGACTGATTACTATGACAAAGCAACTGTTTCAAGCTTAACATATTGCTATATGAATAGCTTGGAGATGTACCAACAATTGCCTTGACATTGTCATCACAGCATAGAATGTCCCAATATTTGAACATGACCTCCTTAAATATATTAACATTTGTGCTGTATGGTATGACAATGCGTTCCTGGTCCATTGTTCTGGTAACTGGGATGTCGGTGTCCTGATTCGCCGAAAAATAGGGTCTCGCCCTGTTCATGCGAAGTTCGTTTATGTCCGAGTATGCACTTTGTATCTCTCTATTGGAATAGCCACGCCCTTCCAATCCTTTTTGTAAGGTTGTCAATTCATTCCTGAGCTGTATATCTGTACTTGATAGTCTGGACATGCGCATGGCTTGTCCCTTGATTACATTTTTAAAAATTTGAGGATTATGCATGCTTTGTCTATGCAGAAAGGATGCTTTATAGCATGACTTTCTATGTATGGATGTATCCAAATTCCCTCTTATCTTGGTTACATGTACATCAAGAAAGTCTATCTGATTCCTGGAGTACTCAATGGTAAATTTAATAAAATCTGTAGCTCTATTCAATCTTGAATGAAATGCCAAAAGATTCTCTACTGAGTCATTCCACAGGAAAAAGAGATCATCTACAAATCTCTGGTAAAATGTGACACTTTGATTGTTAATGATGTGCTTGGTTTCATACTCTGCCATAACCAAGTTGGCGTAGCTGTTGGCACAACTTGTGCCCATTGCTACGCCACTGGTTTGTTGGTAACAGGTGTTCTGAAAGAGAAAAACATTGTTCTCTAATACCATTTCTATAAGAAGGCAGAGAAAGTCCACCTTTTTGCTGGAGAGATTTGTTGTCTTGAGTAAAAAAGATTTCACATATTGTAGACCCTGATCATTGGGAATACAAGTGAATAGGGACGATACATCCATTGTTACAAGAAACATTTGATCCACATTCTCTAGGTCTTGTGTTGAGGCATAAAGATGTCTTAGAAATTGCTCTGTATCACATAAAACTGGTGTATGGTTGGCTAAACATCTCTTAAGTTGATGGTCCAGATATATGGATATCGGCTCCGCCAGCCAGCTCAGATACAATGGGTCTGAACTCAGGTCTCAAGGGTTCTTGTGGATCTTGACAGGCCACTTATGGTGGGAATAAGAGGAAATTCCACTTTAAAATAGGATAGAAGGTCATCACCTATCAATCCCATTTTATGACATTCATCTATGGTATTGAATAATCTATCCTGAATGTCAGATATATTCTCCAATGAGATTTCTTTGTAAGATCCACATGTTAGATGTTCCATCATCTTGCTTGAATAATAGTCACTATCCAGTACAACCACGGACCTCCTTTATCAGCTGCCCTCAAAATAATGTCTCTGTTTTGCTTGAGTTGATTGAGAGCAACTTTCTCTTGTGATGTTAAATTATTCACTCCTGCTCTGTTATGCTCTAATGCCTTATATAATTCTGTTTCCACTACCTTCACAAAAGTATCTATATTTGGTTGGAAATGAGGTGTAAATGTACTTCTCTTCTTAAAATTTCTCTGTATTTCTGTTCCATCTTTAGTACTTTCAGATCCGTACATGATACGCAGGGAAATTCTTCTGGCAAATAGTCTGACAGAGAGGAGTGCTTGACTGAGATCCATGGATGAAGTAGGTATAAAGGAAAGTCCTTTGTTCAGCACACGGGTTTCATCATCTGTCAAGATATGTCTGGATATATTATGCACCAATGATGATATTGTGTTGTTACAATTTGTATCACCATTGGATCTTACATTGCAGAATTCCAATATTTTTGCAAGGTCGCCTGTTGTTGCTGAGGTTCCTTCCTTTTCGCTGCGTGTCCACTGTCGAAATCTAATGATCGTTTCCTGTTCGCTCTGATGGGAAGCGGAAAATCCGTAGGGTTCTGTCCTTCTAATTGGATTTTTCTCCTAACAGCACCTGTGGAAGTGTTGTTTGTTATATCCATCGACCTGGTTTTTTCCATCGACTCCAGAGCTATATTCGTTGTTTCTTCACTGGGGGTGGTATATACAGACCCATTACCCTCTGGTGATGTAATGCGATTGAGCGCTATTACCTCTGTAGTATTGTTGTCTATATTAGGTCGAACATTCTCCTCTTCGGAGCCACATACTAGGGAAGGTGGGACATCCTGGCGGTCTGTTGTTCTATGTTTCACAGGGGCTTGCATTGTCCTCCTCATGTTTTGTGTTGTAACACCTTTGTCCAAGTTATGTGCTACGTCTTTGTCACGTGTGCTAGGCCTTCTCCTATTCTGAGGAAAGCTCACAGCACAACGCTTCCATATGGAAGCTTGCCTTATTAACAAAGTTATCCCACGGGGGCTACGCATTCTTACAATGCCCACATATGGGAACACTTATCCTAGACTTCTGGCCGCATGGCAACAAATAAATATGAGAGCAAGCTATGAGTATATCAAACTTTTAATCGATTTCTTTAAGCCAATTGAAAAAACAGCGATAGACAACATCTTAGAATTACAATGCAAGCTCATGGAACAATGTGGGGTAGATGAAGTAGAAGGTTATTTACAAGAAACCATGGAGAAACTAGGTAGATATGAAAAGAATATTTTGAATAACAAACGAAGAAAATTAGCTAGAGACTCCTATGACTTCTCTCATAACAATGTCTTTGTTTGGCCTAAGACTTTTGTCAATGGCCAAAGAGTAGCACCTGAGACATCGAGAGGTGCAGATAACGAAAATAACTTGAATATTGTGAGCTTTCCTCAGAATAGGAGAAGGCCTAGCACACGTGACAAAGACGTAGCACATAACTTGGACAAAGGTGTTACAACACAAAACATGAGGAGGACAATGCAAGCCCCTGTGAAACATAGAACAACAGACCGCCAGGATGTCCCACCTTCCCTAGTATGTGGCTCCGAAGAGGAGAATGTTCGACCTAATATAGACAACAATACTACAGAGGTAATAGCGCTCAATCGCATTACATCACCAGAGGGTAATGGGTCTGTATATACCACCCCCAGTGAAGAAACAACGAATATAGCTCTGGAGTCGATGGAAAAAACCAGGTCGATGGATATGACAAACAACACTTCTACAGGTGCTGTCAGGAGAAAAATCCAATTAGAAGGACAGAACCCTACGGATTTTCCGCTTCCCATCAGAGCGAACAGGAAACGATCATTAGATTTCACAGTGGACATGCAGCGAAAAGGAAGGAACCTCCGCAACAACAGGCGACTCTGCAGAAATATTGGAATTCTGCAATGTAAGATCCAATGGTGATACAGACTGTAACAACACAGTATCATCATTGGTGCATAACATATCCAGACATATCTTGACAGATGATGAAACCCATTATTGCTGAACAAAGGACTTTCCTTTATACCTACTTCATCCATGGATCTCAGTCAAGCACTCCTCTCTGTCAGACTATTTGCCAGAAGAATTTCCCTGCGTATCATGTACGGATCTGAAAGTACTAAAGATGGAACAGAAATACAGAGAAATTTTAAGAAGAGAAGTACATTTACACCTCATTTCCAACCAAATATAGATACTTTTGTGAAGGTAGTGGAAACAGAATTATATAAGGCATTAGAGCATAACAGAGCAGGAGTGAATAATTTAACATCACAAGAGAAAGTTGCTCTCAATCAACTCAAGCAAAACAGAGACATTATTTTGAGGGCAGCTGATAAAGGAGGTCCGGTGGTTGTACTGGATAGTGACTATTATTCAAGCAAGATGATGGAACATCTAACATGTGGATCTTACAAAGAAATCTCATTGGAGAATATATCTGACATTCAGGATAGATTATTCAATACCATAGATGAATGTCATAAAATGGGATTGATAGATGATGACCTTCTATCCTATTTTAAAGTGGAATTTCCTCTTATTCCCACCATAAGTGGCCTGCCGAAGATCCACAAGAACCCTTGGAGACCTGAGTTCAGACCCATTGTATCTGGAGCTGGCTGGCTGACGGAGCCGATATCCATATATCTGGACCATCAACTTAAGAGATGTTTAGCCAACCATACACCAGTTTTGCGTGATACAGAGCAATTTCTAAGACATCTTTATGCCTCAACACAAGACCTAGAGAATGTGGATCAAATGTTTCTTGTAACAATGGATGTATCGTCCCTATTCACTTGTATTCCCAATGATCAGGGTCTACAATATGTGAAATCTTTTTTACTCAAGACAACAAATCTCTCCAGCAAAAAGGTGGACTTTCTCTGCCTTCTTATAGAAATGGTATTAGAGAACAATGTTTTTCTCTTTCAGAACACCTGTTACCAACAAACCAGTGGCGTAGCAATGGGCACAAGTTGTGCCAACAGCTACGCCAACTTGGTTATGGCAGAGTATGAAACCAAGCACATCATTAACAATCAAAGTGTCACATTTTACCAGAGATTTGTAGATGATCTCTTTTTCCTGTGGAATGACTCAGTAGAGAATCTTTTGGCATTTCATTCAAGATTGAATAGAGCTACAGATTTTATTAAATTTACCATTGAGTACTCCAGGAATCAGATAGACTTTCTTGATGTACATGTAACCAAGATAAGAGGGAATTTGGATACATCCATACATAGAAAGTCATGCTATAAAGCATCCTTTCTGCATAGACAAAGCATGCATAATCCTCAAATTTTTAAAAATGTAATCAAGGGACAAGCCATGCGCATGTCCAGACTATCAAGTACAGATATACAGCTCAGGAATGAATTGACAACCTTACAAAAAGGATTGGAAGGGCGTGGCTATTCCAATAGAGAGATACAAAGTGCACACTCGGACATAAACGAACTTCGCATGAACAGGGCGAGACCCTATTTTTCGGCGAATCAGGACACCGACATCCCAGTTACCAGAACAATGGACCAGGAACGCATTGTCATACCATACAGCACAAATGTTAATATATTTAAGGAGGTCATGTTCAAATATTGGGACATTCTATGCTGTGATGACAATGTCAAGGCAATTGTTGGTACATCTCCAAGCTATTCATATAGCAATATGTTAAGCTTGAAACAGTTGCTTTGTCATAGTAATCAGTCCAGAGTGATGTCAACAGGGCTTGAAAGAACTTCGAAATGTGGCAATTGTCCACAATGTCTTTATGTGGATGAGTCACATTATTTTAAACATCCTGTGAGTGGAAGACTATGGGAGTTACGCACAGATGCAACCTGTATGAGCGAATATAGTCTATGTAGCACACTGTAATGCTTGTTTCCAATTTTATGTTGGCAAATCGAATCGCTCATTGAGAGAGCGAATCAGGGACCATTACTATTGCCTTCAGAGACAGGACCCTAGCAGTGCCCTGGCTAAACATATGCTTGAGTGTGGAACAGATCATCGCTTTTTGTTTCAAGTTCTGCATATAGAAACATTGTCGACATTATGGGAGACATATGTACCAGGACAGAAGAGGCTGAGCTACGTTGGATATTGAGGCTTGGAGCACACAGGAGTTTGGGTCTCAACGATACTGTTTCATTGAAACCATACCTTAAGAACAGAAGTTTACGATAGTTTCCATCATCTCCTCTCTCTTTGCATGTAGCTCCACACTTTTCCCTGTATTCTACACATGTTTCCCTTTCACCTACTACTCAACAGTGCTTTGCACACACGCATGGCATAGGGAGTCCCTCCCTATACACTGATACTCTCATCCTTAGTTCTTGCACACATGCCTGCCTTATAGCATTCGATTAGCAGAGGTACCAAAGCACTTTTTTAGCCTCTGCAATGGATCATACATTTTTTCATACTGCATAAGCTACACTTGGCATCCTCTATACCATACCATTAATTCAAGCTTTGGCATGTTTAATATTGCAGGTTTTATGTTTTGCAAAGTGTGATCACCTGGTTAGTGGCGCGCATCTGCACGTCTTTAAACTAACATATATTTTGGCACCGGATTGTTCATTTTCCGGTAATGTTCTTATATTGTGCACGCAATATTTTTAATGCTTCCAATGTTTTAACGTTATATAATGAATCTTCTTATATTTATATATCCACAAGCTATATACTGTGGGCTTTATTTTATAGAATGTGCAATTGTTTAATGTTCGCAATATATATGCAAGTCATGATTATAGGTGACTTACTACTTAATATAGTATTATGATTTTTAGTTTAACGCAGCTACTATGGCAATTTGATTCCCCGCCCATACTGCTGATACACAGACGCACCATTCGGAGCGTCACAGTAAGTTAGAAATTTAAAAGTTTTAAGACTTGAATGTGATTTTAGACTCTCACGATAGGCTCCGTAAATCATGTGTTTGTTTGATGTCTGATATTTAAGTCAGTTGACTATCCTTGGTGTTTGTCTGATGAAGCGGTGTATACTACCGTGAAAGCGCTTACGAATAAAAGGTCTTTTTATACAGTTTGGTGAATGAAAAATTTTTTGGGACTTGAACAACTACGTGGTTTATTCAGCACAAGCTGGCATTTACGATAACCTAGAGCTGTACTACACAGAGTGTCACTGTACATGTTTGGCTTGTTCGTTTGAACAGCCTCATCCTACAACTGATTCCTTGGACATAGATACTTATTGATAGTTCACCTGCCAGTCGGATAGCGGCCCCAACTGGCATTGAGTGATTGGGAGTGATTTTGGGATTTGTCTTCATATATATATATATATAAAATCACACTCGCTTCCTCTTTTCTCATCCCCTCCCTTCTCTATGGGGCTCCATTATTGACTAATCTTCAGACTTATCTAAAAAACCAGCTTTCCTCCTGCTATAACAAAATTGCCATATTCGCCAACAGCCATAGGTCCGCTACTCACCACTGTTCCTCTCTCCAAAAACTAAACTGGCTCGAATTACCGAATCATCTCATATATATACAGCTAACTTTTGCTCACAAGCTCATCCTTAGCCCCTCTCTTTGTCCCTCCCTGTCTTCCGCCTTCAAAATGCACCTACCAGAGTCTTAAGGTCTAACAATCAAAACCTACTAGAAGTACATAAACCATCTCATCACCCAGGTAAACACCTACTATCTTTTAATCTTGCCCGTCTCTGGAACTCACTTCCACCATCCATTCGTACCACCACTAACCAGTACATGTTCAAGAAATCTCTTCATACATATCTAAGGTCCCAATGGGATTGTTCTTGCTCCCTCCCCTCATAATTCTATGTTATCCCATTCTCCTTCACATATATGATACATAACTCTTCCTATCTAAGCTTATGCTCCCTCAGAATACCTACCCTGCAATGTAAGTTTATGTTTTCTTCTGAACAACTTCTGTGAATGCATATAACATTACTCTTTTTAACTTATTCTCCTGACATTTAATCCACATCAAATTGTATTGTTTTGAATGCTTCTTGAATTTTTGAGCTTAAATGTGTTAAATGTTTTATCTTTTACTCTGTATAAGTATTATTGTAGTTTTTTTGTATGTACCTGTTTTCGTCTGTATTGGAGCTTTTCTCCCCAGGACTCCATTGAAAACGGGTTCTTTTGACCCAATGGACTATCCTGGTAAACCAACTGCAAATAAATAAATAAATAAATATATCTATATATATATATATATATATGTGTGTGTGTATATATACACACACACATATATATATATATATATAGATATATTTATTTATTTATTATTACAGTTGGTTTACCAGAATAGTCCATCCACGAAGAACCCATTTCAATGGAGTCCTGAAACTCAAGAATAAATGTACAGTAACATTTGACAATAATTTCTAGGTACATTGTAGTAAAAGAACATAAGCAAAATATAAAAGTTTGTTACAATTTGATAGTATCAGCCTTGGTATATGCTATAGAATCAACAAACACAAACATAGAAGAAGATTAATAAGCAAACATAGAAGATGAAAACAGTAGGTTATGGTATTAAAAGGGCATTTAGTAGAGTTGGTTATATAGTAGAGTAGGTTATGAGGGGTGGGTGCATGAGCACTCCCGTAGAGATGCTAGGTGTGAGAAGAGATTTCTTGAAGGTAGAGTGATTAGTGGTAATGGATGTTAGGTGGAAGAGAGTTCCAGAGGCGGTATTGAAGGAAGAAGGTTTTTGCCTGGGGGATGAGGTGGGTTTGTGCACTTCTAGTAGATTCTGATTATTGGACCTTAGGACTCTGTTTGGTAGGTGCATTTTAAGGGCAGAAGAAAGGGAAGGACAGTTGGAGGGTTTAGAATCAGCTTGTGGGCTAGAGTTAGATGAGTGCAAGTGAGATAGTTGGGAAGTTCTAGCCATTGTAGTTTTGGAGGAGATACAGTGGTGAGGAAGACCTATGAGAGGTGGCAAATTTAGCAATTTTGTTATAACATGAGGAGAGCTGTTTTAATGAGGACTGAAGATTTGTAAGTAGAGGGCACCATAGAGAAGGAGGGAATAAGAAAGGAAGTAGCTAGAGTGGTTTTAGTGGTGGATGTAAGATAGGCATTTTGTCTATACAGCATGCCAAGTTTTGATGTGTTTTGATGTTTTTTTGTAGGTGGGAATTAAATTTTAGCTGGTTGTGATCTGGACCCGAGTAGTTTGGTGTCTGACACTATTTCGAGGTAGGTTATTTTGACTGGTAACTAAGAATGAGTTAATGTTGGGGGAGGAGTTTAGAGGGAGTAAATAACATTAATTTGGTCTTGGTGGCATTGAGAGCTAAGATGATTTCTTAGCATCCATTGCTCTGTGGAGGAAAAGGCATCTTGAGTAAGTTTTGTAGTGTGGGGATAGAAGAGGCAGAGCAGATGATAGTAGAATCATCAGCATATTGGATGATGCTCGAGGGGGATAGATTTGTAGAAGTCATTAATAAAGATATTGAAGAGT
>NC_056746.1:1235383057-1235407271 GCF_019279795.1 Protopterus annectens | reverse complement strand
TCCATTTTAATTTTCGATTTTGAGAGCTATTTGGAAGAGCTGGTATAGAAGACAGAAGATATAAAATGTTCGATGAAACTTAAAGTTGAGACAAATCTTTGCTCTTTTCCTCTACCCCTTAGGCCTGTTTGCCTGCAAGTATCCTCACTATGCGGTTCAGGGATCTGCTTGTAGTAAGTATTAATTTTCCAAAAGAAGAGATTTCTGACAAAAAATAAAGCTTGTACAGGTATGTATTCTTCTTGTTGCCTTAGTTTCTGTTGAAAAATTTAGTTTTTCCCCAGGATGTGCAAGCAGGAAGTCAGATATTAATGAAGAGATAAGGGAGCTGCACAGCTAGTGTGTTTACAGGCTGTCCACCATTTTGGAATCATGGTTTGACCATTTTTACAATCTTAATTGATGCTCTATCTCATACCAGTCACATAAAAATATGGGACAGACAGGAAGAAAATAAGAGGAGACAAACATCCAACCAAGAGACGGATGAATTGCATAACAGACGACCTGGGTATGTTTGTCAAAGGAGTTAGAAGAACGCCACTGAATTGTGAGAGGTGATGAGAGCTAATACAACACCCCAAACCCATGTAAAAATGGGAAAAAGGAGGTTGATGGTTATGTCATAGCTCACTGATGCTACATTTACTGACATTAAAGGTGAGCTCTTTACTATGTGTACCAGGTATGCATTTCTGTAGACATCCCTGAAAACTTTGGCATATTTTACTGAATTAACTGAGTTGGCCAAAATGCAATCATTAGCATAGCCAATTATCCATAACCCATTTTCCACTTTTACGTCTAAGAAAAATAGTCCATAAAGTAGCAGCCCAAGATTAGAACCTCAAGGGACATCACTGGTAATCTCCAGTCTAAGTTGCTGAGTCTTACTGCATGATGTGGTGGAATTATGCTCTGAAATTGGTTAAAAGATAAATTTAAGTACTTCCCTAGTGTGAGATGTGATCTTAACAGCACTTAGGTGATCTTAAGAAAACCTTTTTAAGGCAGCCTAAGAGTTGTTAAGATAGGGTCTTTTGCTAAGTGCTGACAGTGAGGACTGCGAACTAGGACAGAACAGGGGCAGAAGGTGAAACACCTTTTGAAAGCTATTAGGACTTCACTCTGCCACAAGTATAAACAAGAAGTGTGGCAGAACAGCTTTCAAAAGCTGTTTTAACTAATACAAGTGAAGCACTTTGTGCCTGAAGTACCTCTGAAATGTCCCTGATTTTGCCTCACTTTTCATAGGTTGATACTAGGCTATCTACCCTAGGGCATTTACAAGCCTAGCCAGAGTGTGTTTGGCTTTCGCGACAACCTTATATGATATGTTAATGGATGGATCCATCGACAGCGACACATACAAGTACCTTTATGTGGAGAAACCTAAGATACCCTGTATCTTCGGTATTCCTAAGGTACTCAAAGACAGTGTAGATCCACCTTTAAGGCCCGTTGTATCGGCTGAAGGCTCTATGACTGCACCTTTAGCCAAATTTGTAGACCAAAAGGTTAAAATTGTCCAGGAAGGTATGAATCACATCCTTAAAGACTCCTAGGACTTTTTGAGGAAATTGCAACCCTCAATTTACTCTAATGGCTTGGCTTTTGGTACAATGGATGTCATAGACCTGTTTGGATGCATTCCACACGATGATGGTTTAAACTGGTTTGAAGAAATGTTAGTTGATAGTCACAAGTTTGAACAGAACGACTTCAGGAATATACTCACCCTGATGGAAATAGTACTCAAGAACAACTTTCTATTTTTTCAGGGTGAGTATTTCAAACAGGAAAAAGGTGTGGCTATGGGGGCACATTGTGCCCCGAGCTACGCTAACATTATTATGGCCTACTGGGAACAAAAATTTCTTCTTCATTCTTCCTTCAGCCATCAATGGGCCTTATACACTAGATTCCTGGACGACCTATGTTTTCTCTGGTCAGGAGACTATGACAGCTTTTACCAGTTTTTTTAATTATGTCAATACCACTACAAGCTTTTTGAAATTCACACAGTGCTTTGATCAAGATAATTTGAAATATCTAGATGTCTACATAGGCAAGCAGGAAGGTTCTTTTACATCGAGAATATATAGAAAGGACACATTCTGCAATTCTTACTTGCATTATACCAGTTGTCATCCCCCTCATCAAAAGAAAAGTATAGTGAAGGGACAGCTTGTGCATCTCAGCAGGATGACCTCAGATGACCATACATTTTTGGAGGAGGTCAATTATCTTAGAGGTTTGTTTAAAAGTAGAGGTTACCCGTTTGAGTTATTCAACCACATTTTTGAGGAAGTCAACTTGAAAAGGAAAAACTCCTTTGCACCAATTATAGGCAAAACTGTTATGCTGCCATCAGAAACAATAGAAAATCAGACCAGTCACAATTATGGGGCTGGTCTAATTACTACCTTTGATGGACATTCAGCACACATTAGAAAATTATTCAAGAGAGAATGGGAAAACTTTTCTGCAGTATCTGACTTACAATATATCTTTGACAAAGAACTAACCTTTACCTACAGAAAAGGCAAAACTATTAAGAATATGTTAGAACAAGGTTCCAAAGACAAGAACATTAAACCTAAGAAAGGGGTATTCAAATGTGGTAGATGCAGTTATTGCACGTATTTAAACTGTGGAGACAGTTTTTATTTGAAAGTTAGGGATATAAAGCTCTATTTGAACACCTTTGTGAATTGCGATACCAAAGGAATAATTTATATGGCCACCTGCAAAAAAAGTGAGGCATTTTATATAGGGAAAAGCGAAAGAAATCTCAAGCAGAGAATTTATGAGCATGTTTATGACATCAGA
Organism: Protopterus annectens; assembly: GCF_019279795.1. NCBI lineage: Eukaryota > Metazoa > Chordata > Ceratodontiformes > Protopteridae > Protopterus > Protopterus annectens. The sequence goes on along the minus strand of NC_056746.1, from coordinate 1,235,404,439 downwards.
GTACACAATGAAAAAAATGCACTGTGTAAGCATGCTTTGAAATGTGGAACTACTGGATATCAATTCTTTGTTCTAGAGGTAGTGCCCACAAACCCGAGGGGTGGCATGTGGGAGACCCTTATTGAGTACTGTGAACTGTTTTGGCAAGTTGTTTTAGATGCCAGTAAAAACAAAGGGCTCAATGATATGGTTTCCCTAGCCCCTGTTTTAAAACTTAGAGCTGCTAAACTTTAAATTTTATTTTATTTTTCCTACATTCTAATGCCATATTTCAATCAAGCAAGAATAATTAGGTAATATGATTTATTCCCAGTCTGGTACACACTTTAAAGTGTAGTAATATAAAATTTTATTAAGTTCAATTATCCATGAAAACCACCAGATGGCGCTTGTACTATCAAATGAATTATACTTAATATATAAATTTTAAAGATCATTTTAACAGATTTTATAACTTTTTAATAATACATTTAATTAAAACATTTATACATTTTTAATATTTAAAGGTTGTAATGTCATATAGATTCATTTAATCAGCAACTGTTTATGATTATGTCCAACTTTTACAATGGTGTATTTAAAAATAAGGTTCACTAAGCAATTAACATGATTGCAGACACTGATTGGTTGTTTTGAATTTGTAATGGATAGGGAAAGTATAAAGCACAACTGTTTTTTACAATATTTGTTATGTTGATAAAGTTGAAGACGAAAATGTGTTGTTGTTTGCGTTATAAAATAAACCTTTACGTTAAGCTTACTGACAGCTCTTCTCTTGGACTGGGATTTATTTGGGCTCGGTGGCTGTGGTTTTTTGTCTTTTACCCTTCTTAGATTAGTTGACTGTGCCTCTGTATAGTAGGTCACAGAAGAAAGCCCATTTAAGGTTAGTTTGCCATGCCTCTGTCTAGCAGTGACACAGAAGAGATCCCAGGGGTAAATTTACTATCTCCCAACCGAATGTCAAGATTCTTCTTGAAGAGGGTCATTGAGGGGCTCTGTCTGACATAGACTGAGATTTTGTTCCAGAGTGAGGGGAGCCTCTGGGATATGAATCTGTCCCTCCAGCATGTTCTATTTATTTCTGTGCTGAGGTTTAAGTCACTGGAGCGTGTAGTTCTGATGGATTTGGATTTCTTGAGGTGCAGCATGTCCATTAATTCTGGGTTGGGCATGGCTTTATACATCAGGCACAGATCGCCTCTGAGTAGGCGGTAAGCAACTGAGTAGAGCTGGAGTTTCTTTAGCCTAACTGCGTAGGGCATCTGTTTGAGTCCCTTGATCCTCTTGGTGAGGTACTTTTGGGGTCTTTCTAGTTGTAGCAGGTGTCGGGTAAGGTACATCCCAAATGGGGCATTGTACTCAATTATGGGCCTGATGAGTAGAGGGGCACAATGACCTCTCTTGATCTAGATGTGAACCCCTTCATGATAAGGTGGGCTATATAGAATGTCTTTCTAACCACTTTGGCAATGTGATTGTCAAAGGAGAGATTGCAATCTACTTGGGTCTCCAAATCCCTAATTACTTCTTCTGTACTTAATGGATTACCACCTATGTGGTTAATTTGTGGGCACTTTGTTTTTCCCAAAGGGGATGACTATGCACTTTTTGGCATTTAGCTTTAGGCCATGGCTCTGGCACCAGTTATCCGTCTCTGTGAGACCTTTTTGGAGGATGCTTGTGTCAGCCGACAAGTCGATTATGGCGCCCAGTTTGCAGTCATCTGCAAACTTTGTCAGCCATAGTCCTCCTGTGTTAGTCTGTACCTCAGAGAAATATATACTGAACAAGAGAGGTCCCAGGACTGAGCCTTGTGGGACGCCACTTGTAACTGGTTTAGAGTCTGACATAGCACCTGCAATTCTGACCATGTGGGTTCTATCCCTAAGCCAGTTTACAACCCATCTTGTGACATAGGGGTTGATATTTAAGCTGGTGAGCTTATTTATGATGCCCGAGTGGGGTATTGTGTCGAAGGCTTTTGCAAGGTCAAGGTAGGCTGTGTGGACTACCTTCCCTTCGTCTATGGCCTTGGTGACTGTTTCAAAGAAATTGACCAGGTTCAAGAGGCAAGATCTGCCCTTAACAAAGCCGAATTGGGTAGGATTCAGTGTTTGGAGGTTCCCAATGTCTTTGTTTATGAGTCCCATGATGATACGCTCCATAGCTTTGCAGACCAGGCTAGTTAGGCTTATAGGGCGATAGTTTCAGGGGTCCGTTGTGGCACCACCTTTATGGAGTGGGACCACTGTTGCTGTACGCCATTCTTTGGGTACATATCCTGTTGTAAGGCTGAGACTGAACAGTGATTTTAAGTGAGGGTTCAGTTCTTCTTGGAGCTCATGTAAAACGCAGCCCGGGACACCGTCCGGTACCATTGATGCTGTGTTTTTTGCTTTGGAGAGGGCAGCTCTCACCTGTGCATCTGTGATGTCAGGGAGGCTACACTCTGTTGGGATAGTCATTTGCTCATTTGGGAGTTTGCACTGAACCTGTCTGCCAGGATGTTGGCAATGTCTGTGGGTTCAGTGTATTTTTTGTCATTTTGCACTAACTCAGAGCATATCTGGGAGTTTCCACCCAGGTTTCTGAAATAACTAAAGAAAGCCTTGTGATTATCTTTAGCATCTTGTGCAATTTTTATTTCAAAGCTAGCCTTAGATGATTTTATGAGGGATCGTAGTTTCTTGCTAGTACTGATCAGAGTTGCCTTCCCTTTCAGGGATTTTGCTCTATCATGTAGTAGCTTCCTCCTTCTGTTGTACAGCTTATTTATGGCTGGGGTCCACCAGACAGGTCTCCTGCCTTTGGAGGAGTGTGTCTTGGTTTTATTTGGGATAGCACGATCCATGCATTCCTGTAGGTATCCATAGAATGCGTTTGTAAAGGATTCTGCGGTTTGGGCCGTATTTTCCACTGGCCCTGGGGCTTTGAAGGATTCCACCTTGTTTTTGAGAAGTGGGAAGTTTGCTTTTGAGAAGTTTTTGACCGTGGTTTCCTTTGCTGGGGGTGGGGACGGGATATAGATGTCCATAGTGATTAATTTATGGTCAGATCTTACCAATGAGGGGTACACCTCTGGTATGGAACATACAGCCCCCATGTTGGTGATGATCAGGTCCAATATGTTTTCCCCTCTTGTGGGAGTGGTGACCAGTTGTTCCATAGCATTTGAGTTTATAAATTCTAGGAACCGTTGGGCTAGGGTGTTGGGGCTTGAGTAGTGCTCCCAGTCTATGTTTGGGTAGTTAAAGTCACCCAATATAATGGTGTTTGGAGAGACCTTCATATTCTCCAGTGTCTTCAGGAAAGCCGAGTGGGGTTCCTGAGTTTGGGAGGGTGGTCTGTAGCAAGCTACAAACTGGAAGGCAGTTTTGCTCACTGTTAGTTGCACATGGATGGTCTCAGATGCTTCGTGCAGTGTTACTAGCCTGGAGGTATGGGTATCTTTGATGAATATGGATACTCCCCCTCTTCTTGTGGTTCAGTCTGAGTTTTGGGGCCGAAAAGCATGGTATGAGGTATAGTCTGGTAGTGCTGGGGTGCTCTCAGGAGCCTTGACCCAGGTTTCCGTTACTGCACAGATATCGATATTCTCCATACTGAGGAGAGCCTCGAGTGCGTGCATCTTGAGGTTTAGACTTATGGCATTGAGCAGCATTACCCTTAGTTTCTTTTTCCTTGTGTTGTGTAAGGAGGTGGGTTTGTCTTTTGAGCCTTGCCTAAAAAAGGCACCATGGGGGTAGCAAGAGCCTTGGCCAGTATTCAAAAACCCAGGGGTGGACAGGTGCAAGCCGTCCCTAGCAAAGCAATGTGGCTTGTCAAGCATGTCATCCCAGGCTGACAGACACTGGATCCCCTTTGAGTGACACCAATACTTTAGCCAATTGTTGAAATTGATCATTTTGTCTTTATACTGTGGTATCATTCTTGGTGAGGGTAAGATGCTACTCAAGGTCAGGGTCATACCAGCCTGGGCCACATGATCAGAGAGCTCCTCTATGTCTCTTCATGTAATCCAGGGAGGTACGTCTCAGGTCATTCACACCAGCATGGACAATGACAGAGTCATATTTGTACTTGCTTTGGAGTGACCTGAGTGCTTGTGTTATGTGGCGGATCCTGGCACCCGACAGGCAGCTTACAGTGATCTTCTCCTTGTTCAGCCTGGTGAGAGGGACATCAGTGTGTCTGACAACAGAGTCACCTATTACAAGTGTATTAGGTGTGTTGTTTAGCCTTAAGGGCTGTGACTGTGTGGCACACTGACTTTGTGAATTATGTGATATGTGGGTATTGTTGTGGGGTAGCAGTTGCTTGGATGTCTGCTTTGGAGGTCTCTGTTGCTTGGGCAGATTTTTATTTAGAGCCTCCGAGTACGTTTTTGTGTGTTTATGTGTTTGGTTTGCTGTTGCGATAGGTCTATGTGAGACTGGATTTGTGGTGTGTGTGATTACCTTCTCCTCCAGACTGACCGTGCCAGTACTATATTGAGAGAGCTCAGCCTCCAGTTTGGCTATATAGTTGCATCTCTCACATATATTTGAGCTTGTTGGGAAGAGGAGAGGGTGGTCTGTGTACATAAGGCAGTTGTAACATTGCCTCAAGATTCCCATACTCACCAGCTGGACTGGAGAGTAAACCTGAAACTGACTTTTGGACATGCCAAAATAGTATAAGGAATTACTTTTTGACTTGATCAAAAAGGACCAATAGGGAGCCAAGTACTTAAAAGGAGAATAAGAGGGTGTAGTGCTTTAGTTTATTAGTGCTTACATATAAGACACTTATCCTAGCTACTGCTGGGTTTTAGAAGGAAAATAGAGTGCTTACTTTGAGATTTGGAACAGTTCTAAGGGAAAAAGTGAAGGGCAGACTTTGTGGAGCCGGAAATAGTTTAAACCTGATTAAGAGGCGCTGCCCGATGCTGCGCTATGCGCAAAAACGTGCAAAAGAGGGTTTTAAGAGAGGGGGATCAAGGAGTTTGGAATTTACACAAAATGGACAATAAAACTACAGCTTCTAGGCAGTAACCACTCCCACAGGGGCAGGAAGGCTGTTCAGTGTTTATCACTGCCACTGATGAACACAGAGACTTCCCTTTAGCCCAAGCTAGCAATGGCCTTCAAGAAACTTACAAACAGTTCAGAACAGCAAATCTGCAACTGAACTTTTTTTTAAATTTCAGAAAGTGGGAAAAAAAGCAAGATTTTTTTGTTTTTTTTTGTTTTGTTTAAAGATAGCAGAGATACACAAGTAGCAACAAGTTAGAACAGTGCAATAAATGACCCCACACTGAGTGCTAGGCCAGAGACAGGTAAAATGCAAGTTTTAAGAAAAAAAAACGATTTTGAAATAAGTACAACACAGGAAATGCAGTAAACAGGCTCTAGATGTGTTCTAAATACAGTTCCTAATACAGATATCAAGTTTAGCAAGCTGGAAAACACCAGAAAATATGCGGCAATGCAGAAATCTTAACAAATAATCTGAAGAAAAATACTTAAAATCTCAAAAGTGGCTCCTTTCTTCTCTCAGCATTTCCTCCTCTTGGTGGGTGCTTCACCAACAGCCAACAAGTGTGAAAAGACGCCAAAACCACGAGGCAATCGGGTTTTAAGAGAGGGGGATCAAGGAGTTTGGAACTGACCCAAAATGGCCAATAAAACTACAGTTTCTAGGCAGTTACCACTCCCACAGGGCAGGCTGTTCAGTGTTTACCACTGCCACTGATGAACACAGAGACTTCCCTTTAGCCCAAGCAAGCAATGGCCTCCAAGAAACTTACAAACAGTTCAGAACAGCAAATCTGTAACTGAACTTTTTTTTAAATTTCAGAAAGTGGGAAAATTTGAGATACACAAGTAGCAACAAGTTAGAACAGTGCAATAAATGACCCCCACACTTGAGTGCTAGGCCAGAGACAGGTAAAATGCAAGTTTTAAGAAATAAACGATTTTAAAATAAGTGCAACACAGCAAATGCAGTAAACAGGCTCTAGATGTGTTCTAAATACAGTTCCTAATACAGATATCAAGTTTAGCAAGCTGGAAAACGCCAAAAACTAGGCGGCAATGCAGAAATCTTAACAAATAATCTGAAGAAAAATACTTAAAATCTCAAAAGTGGCTGTGTCCTGTAAAATTTTGACATTTTGGTAAATTATGAATACTGCAGTCAGTCAATAATGCCAGATAATGCAGTTTTATATGTTTTACTGCTCAGAAAATATATGTTGATGAAAAATGTTGTTCTATTAACTATTTTAAGTGAATTACAATATTTAAAACTGTCCATAATTTTAATACAGTGTCATCTCTGAACACTTAAGCAAAGAAGCTAACAGTTATGCTGCAGTCTGCTTGACAACACTCATGAAGTGCTTTTTTAACTTTCAAAGCATCAAAACACTTTGTACTCCAACACTTTCTTTTATTTCTGTAATTTGTAGTACATGAAACAAATAAAGCTCCATGTACTACAATAATTATGATCCGGTTTCATTCATATTATGTGCTCTCAACATGGATGTCAAAGTTCTCCTCTTGAGGTTTGCCTTCGTGGTGAATTTCTTGGCATCTATGTCTCAAACACATAAGCTGCTTATGACTGGAGACCCAGTCATAATCCTCTACACTGATGTTTCTCTCAATGCCATTTCCCCAGAAAGAAAAATCCTTCACTCTCTTCCCACTATCAACCAATCTTCATCCTTGCAAAGCAGCCAAAGCCTTTGAAAAAAATCTTCCAACAAATCCCACACTACAACAACCAATACCACCTACTATCTCACCGATAACGTTTGGTTTGATTGAAGCACCTTTGCACCCTTACTGATGATATTCTAATTCACAAAAGAATGCTTTCTGGACTATATTTATAGACCTTAACAGAGTTTTTACCTAGATGACCACTGCACTCCACTCTCATTCATTTTTCTGATTTTGGAATTGGCACAGACACCATTCCCTGATTCCACATCTATATCATCAATTGCATCTTCATAATCAACTTTTATACCCTCACATGCCCACACTGACCCTTTACTTTAAGATGTATACCAAGGATGTATTCTTGCCCCCCTTTATTCACTACCTACATAAACTCCATCTTAACCTTTTCCGCATTCTCTCCTATTATATGCAAATAATATGGTAGTCTAACACTCTAATCACCCACTCCCCACTTTATAGCACAATCTTTGGTCACACTTTCTTTGCCTCATTCAACGGATTGAGAGTAATTAACAACTCTAAAAACACATTGTTCAGCACCAAATAAAAAAAATGGCAAAATCAACAACTCCCTCATAATCTAAAACCACAACTGCTGCCCCCTGCAGAATAAGTTTCATCTTTGAATACCTAGGGTTATGGATATATATTTTTTTCTTATATAGTTCTAGATCTTACTGATAGTATACTGAGAAGACATATTTAGATAACTGAGGACAATATCCAAGTCTGTTTTCATACATACGTCATAGTGTGGCACTGTTTCCACTTGTAAAATTTATGAAGGATAATTTATTTACTATGGTTTGAATTTACTAAAAATTAAATATAGTGATGACATGAACCGAGTTATTAAAGTAGATACAAGTGCAGGTGGGGAGAAGAAAATTTCCAGGTTTGTCAGTGTATCTAAAATACTGCTATCTCTAGATGGACCTTGGACTGTTCACTCCAATTTGCTTTGATTAACAGAATCAGTAAATATCTGGATATATATGTATTTGATGTTACTTTACACAGTATTGGGAAGTGATTTTAACAGATTTTTACATCTTGTAGTTTATTCAGGAAATCTTTATGATCTACAGTGAACACAGTGTATGATAAACTGCTATAACATACGCAGTGCCAGCAATATTTATTGCTGTATATGCAGTTTCTAATTCTGAGCTGTTTTCTTACAGTCCGGCTTTTAGGTGTTCTATTATTTTATAGATAAGTGTGACAACCTGTTGATTATAGTATTATTTGTTTATTTTAAGGGGTTACTAACTTTGTCACATTACAGTCTGTCAACACTGCATACTTTTAACTAAATTATTGTACTGATGACATTTATGTAGGTGCTGTATAATGTTAGTTCTAAATTTGGGTGACTTATAGTAATGAAAAAAAGTTGATTTGTTTCCCGTTTCTCTGAAGTTGTGTGACCTTGTACTTAACATATTTACAGAACAGGGTGTGTGGACCACAACCTCCACACTGATGAGGCAGCCGTAATGCAAAAATTATGCTATTTTGTGATATTTTACATTCCAGTATTTTCACAGTGTATTACGGTCAGGTTTACATGTTTAGATATGATGTGTCCCAGCTAGGGGAGGTACAATGTCTCATTACAGATTTGTTCTACTTCTGTTTTCATTATGCTATCAGTACCCTACATTTATTATCTTAAGAGACAGATCATACTCTAAAATACTTATACCATCTCTCTGTGCTAGCTCTGTAAATAAATCAATGTATCAGTGAGATTTTACCCACTCAAGAAAGTAAAATATATCTGGCTGTAAACAGCCACATCGACAGAAAATCGAAAAAGTAACATTGATAATGTGATGTGCAAGCTCTGAGACATAAGCTCAGCGTATGCAACTTTAAAATAATCTCTTCTGCGGTGGTGCAAGCCCCATTGCACCCTCACACCCCTGCTATTTATATATTTTAACTCCGAGATTGCAGAATAACTGGAAAAGGGGATATACCCTAACCCCAGTATGTAGCAATCAAGCTCAACTGTCGACCACCTGTTTTGTTAACCAGAGTGTCAACTAAGCAGGTGACAACATTAAAGACAGTCTACTAAAATAACGATTCCCATAACTGTGCGTGTATGCATATGTATGTGTGTGTGTGTGTGTGTGTGTGTGTGTGTGTGTGTGTGTGTGTGTGTGTGTGTGTGTGTGTGTATATATATATATATATATATATATATACACACACACACACACACACACACACACACACACACACACACACACACACACACACACACACACACAAAACAAACAACGATCCGTCCACTAAAGGTAGGTACTGTAACTTGTGTATAAATACGTAAAAACAAAGTACCAAAACCACCACAGTGATAGGCACAAAACAAAATAAATTACTATTACACAAATAAAAAGACAAGCGCTTTTGGGTATAAGCCCTTTTTCAAGTCTTAAAACTATAACAGTTCAAGTTCTCTTAAAAAGTCTCTCTTAACCAGTCACATAAAAGATGTAAATAAGTCACGCTATTGGCTTTTCCTTCTTCATTAGTCACTACAAAATCAGATGGCCAATAAAAAGCATAAAGGCACATCCAAGTCATTGGTTCTAGTATAAAAGCATAGGCCAATCACATATGAGATGTAAACAAGTCATATTTTTTATAACACCCCAACCCTGGCCCTACCATCTCCAACCCCAATCCTCATAATCAGACTAGAAACCACAACTTCTCCCATATTACAACCAATAGAAACCCAAGTGACTTTCTTCTACTAAGCCTAAATATTAGAAGTATATCCAACAAAGTCCATGAACTCCATGCCACCATAGACTTGTACTCCCCAGATATAGTCATCCGGACAGAAACCTGGCTAACCCCTCACATTACCAGTGAGCAAATACTCCCTACAGGTAATGGCATACTAAGAGTAGACCGGCTAAACAAAAAAGGAGGTGGTGTAGCTATAATATTTAAACAGCATCTAAACATCCAGATCTTAAAATCATCAGCTCCACAAATAGGCAATGAAGAAATAATATATACCAACCTCAAAATTAACCAAAACAAAACCATCAGCATAATTGGATGCTACTTCCCACCTGGCCAAAACATCCCTCCACTAGAAAACCTCCACAGCTGGTCTACCCACCATCTCCCCCAAGAAACTATCTTAGGTGATTTCAATATTGACTGGCAATCCTGTTCTGGCAACAATCCAACCCATCATGTACACCTTCATGGCTTCACCCAACTAGTCCAGTCACCAACCAGGATAAATAAAAACTCCAGCAAGCACACTACCCTGGATTGGATACTAGTCAGTAAGAGCCCCCAGTCATATATAACAGGTTGCTTATCAGATAGCCTCAGTGATCACACCCAAACATTCCTACTCCAAAAATACCTATACCAAGTTAAACCCGTCATCTACCGTCAAATACGTAAAAAACTAAACTTTAACCCACTCACATTCATCTAATCCCTCAAAGAATGTAACCGGCATCCTCTAAAGTACCTCAGTCTAGATGACGCAGTTGAATTTTTTAATACTACCTTCCTGAACATCCTTAATTACCATGCCCCCATAAGATTTTCCAGAACTAAAGCACAACACTCCCCATGGCTACAGAAAACCACTAAGTCAGAAATGAAAAACGGGGATAAAGCCTGGGAGCACTGGCGCAAAACCAAATCCCACTCAGCTAGACAGAAATTCCTAGAACTACGCAACAGAGTCAAAAAGCTAATAAAACAGGACAAATTCCAATACTACCAATCTGCCCTAGACTCCTCACAGCACAGCCCCAAACAATTCTGGTCCTCCATAAACTCCATCCTCCACCCAGGTAAAGTCAGTACCCCTCCTCCTAACATCCCTCACTCCTCAGAAAATATTGCTACCTCATTCAACACACACTTCACCCAAACCATACTATCACTAGCTAAACAACACAACCCCCCTCCCCTCCAACCCACACCTTCAACTAGTAATCTCCCCACTGCCTTCTCTTTTTCTCCTGTACCTACCTCCAACATAAAAAACTCTTAACTAAACTTAAACCCACCAAATTAGCAGCAGACAACCTCCCAAGTGAATACCTACAAATCGCAGCTGATGCTCTGGCCTACCCAGTATCCATCTTGATTAACCGATCTCTGTCAGAAAGTTACATTCCCACACTGTGGAAAGTATCACATACAATTCCCTCCACAAAGGCGGACCCTCCATAGAACTAACCAATTACCGCCCCATAGCTATTCTCTCTCCACTCTCCAAAATACTAGAGAGATGCATACACTCTCAGGTCTCAGATTACCTCCTTACTAACAACCTCCTTTCCAGTACTCGGCATGGTTTCCGACCAAACCATAGCACCACCACTGCCTTACTCTCCTTTACTAACACTATCCTTCAGCATAAAAACAATGGCTATCTCTCTCCTCTGCTAATTTCCTAGACCTATCTAAAGCATTTGACATGGTCCCACACAAACAACTTATCTCTGTCCTCAATAACTTATCCTTCTCACAATCAGTCACCAACTGGTTTCAGAGTTACCTGTCTGACCGCCAACAATCCGTTGTATGGAAGAATGACATATCTCCCCAACTACCTGTCTCCATAGGGGTTCCCCAAGGATCCATCCTTGGACCCCTACTCTTCTCTGTTTACACCAATAATCTAGCCTCTGCCACCAAACATGGCACACTCATACAATAAGCAGATGACTCGACCATCATCTGCTCAGCCCAGTCCCTACCCAAACTCCAAAAAGTCACACAGGAAGCCTTTTCCTCTGTTGAAACATGGTTATCCGATGCCCAATTAATACTCAACCCAAACAAAACTAAACTACTCATCTTCCAACCCACCAAACATACTCAAAACAACTCTCACTTTAACATCACAGCAAAAGACACCACTATATACCCAACTGAACACACCAAATTGCTAGGAGTGGAAATGGACAATAAACTAAAATTTGACATTCACATATCCATGACCATAAAAAAAGTCCACAAAAATCTAGGAGCGTTATACAGAAATAAGCAATTTCTTACCAAAGCAGCAAAGATTTCAATAGCAAATTCCCACCTTATCTCCACCCTACTTTATGCCTCTCCAATATATACCAAAATAAGGCTAGGTGATCTAAACAAGCTAGAGACCTGCTACAACAAAATCGCCAAATTCGCCACAGGGGCATCCTACCGTAGTCACCACTGTCTCTCACTTGCTGAACTGGACTGGCTTGAACTCCCTCACCTCCTTCAGTGTATCAACTCTCACTCGCCCACAAACTAATAAACCATCCACCAAATGTCCCATCCCTCCAGAATCTACTCCAACCCTATCGCTCCACCAGACCACTAAGATCCAGCAACAAAAATCACTTGCAGATCACTAAAGCCAATAACTCTGCTGGTGAAGCACTATTCTCTTGCGCCATAGCCAAATTATGGAACTCACTCCCACCCACAATTACCTCTATACCATCATGCACCCACTTCAAAACTTTACTAAAAGCGCACCTAAAAACATGCTGGCTATGCCCTTGCAACTCCCACTCTAATATCATCCACCCCATCCAACCACTACCTTTCTCTCCACTCGACTAACTGCCTTGATTATAGCAAGCTCAGATGCTCATAAGCCTAGTACTTATTATAAAGCAGGAACTTCTCATTGTAACATTTGTTAATGTCTGTTATGTACTTCACAGATAAAGATTCTAGTTGTCTACTGATGTACTATGTTCTTCATCTGTAAATATGTTGTAATTGCTATGTTAAATTGTTAATCGCTATGTAATCCAATGTAACTACTGTCTGTTTATTTTACTGTGGAGCTTTTCTCCCCGGGCCTCCGCTGAAAATGGACCTACGTCCAGTCGGACACTCCCGGTCAACAAATTTAAATAAATAAATAAAATAAATAAATAATAAAGCTCTATTGGTTGATCAGAAAAATGCATCCAATCATAAAATTTGCTGGTTAAAAAGGCTGTTCCTTCTTCAATGGTCATTGTAAAGACAAGTGGCCAACAGTAAGCATTCATAGACTTCCACTGGTTCTAATATAAAAACATGGACCAATCACATATAAAATGTAAATAGATCACAGTTTTTCTAAACTTCTTTTGGATGATAAGAAAACTGGATCCAGTCTTAACATTTACATGATAAAAAGGCTATTCCTTCTTCGTGGGTCAATGTAAAAATTGAATAGCCAATAAAAAGCATACAAAACACTTCCAAATCATTGATTCTACTATAAAGGCACAGACCAGTCTAAATTCAGATGTTAAACTATCTTCACTGGTTGTATAAGAGTAACCAATGAATAGTCTATGTACATGAACAAGCTATTTGCATTGGCATACAAATGGGACAAACCAAGAATCAAATATATCTATATGGCAATCTTGAAAGACTGGTCCATGCCTTTATAGTAGAACCAATGATATGGAAGTGTTTTGTATGCTTTTTATATTAGAACTAATGACTTGGAAGTGTTTGAATGTTTACTATTAGCCACTTGTCTTTACAATGACCAGTGAACAAGGAACAGCCTTTTTTAGCATGCAGATGTTATGACTGGATGCAGTTTTTTGATCTTTTACACTAGAACTAATGATTTGGAAGTGCCTGTATGCTTTTTATTGGCCAATTGATTCTATAGTGACCAATGAAGAAGGAATAGCATTTTTAGCATGCAAATGTCATGACTGGATGTAGTTTTCTGATCAACCAATAGAGTTTCAGAAAAAAAAACTATGACTTATTTACATCTTTAATGTGACTGGTTAGGAAAAACTTTTTAAGAAAAACTATTGAAGTTTTAAGACTTGAAAAAGAGCTTGTCTTTTTATTTGTGTAGTAATAACTTCTACTGATTTATTAAAGAATTTGTTTTATGCCTATCACTGTGGTGGTTTTGGTACTGTTTTTATATATATATATATATATATATATATATATATATATATATACACACACACACACACACACACACACGCACACAAAAAACAAAAAGTAAAAAGGTCACACAGACAAACCAATTAGTAAAGACTACAAGATAAACATAGCCAAGCTAGATTTTTCAGTGTGTGATACCTTAAATCTCCTGGAATAGAAGCCCACCGGACATATGCAAATGACCCCTTAAGGACATCAAGTGTTTCAGATATATGGCTTCTGAATTTCCATGACTTTTTTAATTTTTTTCTTTTTAAGTCTTTATGAACAGAATCAGTCCAATAAAGCCAAACACCACTAGCTGCGGACATGCATGTTTATATATATATATATATATATATATATATATATATATATATGTATATATATATATATATATATGTGTGTGTGTGTGTGTGCGTGTGTGTAGCATTGAGCAATCTCTGCTTTGTTACTGAGGAATGAACATACAGATACACTCATGCTCAGTACTATTTTGCTGTCAACAATGTCATTTAAAATTCAAAGCCACAACAAATGACAGACCATTTGTTCCACAGCTGGTCTCTTAACATTTTCCCAACTTTGTGAACTTCTTACCTACATAAGAGCTCTTTACAGGAGTCTGTAAGTGCTGGGCTCTCATTTTTTACCATACATGTGACAGCAGATACCACTCCAGCATCCAACAACTTCTTTATTCTCTTCACAACAAACTTTTGCTTGTCCTGGACAAAAGCAGAATAACATTTTCAGTAATTCAAAATTCAGAGAGACAGCCATCAAAACTAAAAAACACTAACACTGACTCAACAAAAACATAAATCTTAGTCTTGCACTAGCACACTGACAGACTATAAATCTAACATAAGAAGCAAGCTATATGGCTGTATATGACTGAACAGCTTCCAAAATATTTTTTTCCTGCAGATTATCACTCTTGTACCTAAACTAGTAGTAGTAAAATTCCACATAACCACATTTTTCTTGACTAAGATAGCAGCAGTTATCAAACTGCCTACTTAACACTGCATGATCTGAACATCTACCAATAAGGAAAATATCTTTTATCACTTGACCAATGAAAGGATTCATCTTGACAGGCTCACAAAGCATGTTCATATTCTCTACCAAGATGTGTGTTGCCAGAATTAAACCCAGCAGCAGTCCTGAGTTTGACTGACACGGCCTCCAGCTGCCTATTACATGACTCTGAGTAAGTCAGTGAGAACAAGACATTGCTTCTGGGGTGCCCCTGAAAAGGTACTGTGCAACCAGTGGGCTTATTAGGCTAAAAATAGAAGTTATGTCCTTACCATAACGTTCCATGTGGAGTGTTCATCTCGCCTTTGTTCTTACACATGGGTCCGGAGCCGATCCTCGGCTCCGTGTCGGCCGCCTGCAAGCTCTGCATCGAGAAGAAGCTCGAGATCACCTAATACCCACAATCCCCCTCTGCCTTTACCTCAGATCTAGTTTGCAAGCAAACCAGCAGCCAGAGAGAGCACACTCATACCAAAATTTACACAATCAAAGGATCATCTATATACATATATATATATACATATATATATACAAGTGTATCATACAAATACAACTATTGCAAATGCAGAAGGAGAATATTCCAGACCAGGCACCAAATAGAACGTTCTTCCTGAGGGTGGGAGGGTGGGAATGTAAGAACAAAGGCGAGATGAACACTCCACATGGAACGTTATGGTAAGGACATAACTTCTATATGTGAGAGTGTTCAATCTCGCCTTTGTTCTTACACATGGGTAGCGTCCCTAGCTCCATGTTCCTGAGGAACTCACGGGAGAACGTTCTTGAGCACAGTGGAACCAAAGGTTGCCCTATCCCTAGAAACCCTGTCCACTTTGTAATGAGAGATAAATGTATGTGGTTTAGCCCAAGTAGCAGCTGCACAAATCGTGTCTAACGGTAGGCGAGCTGCGTGAGTCAAGGATGTAGACACTGATCTTGTAGAATGTCCTTTAGGTTTGACCGATAAGGTTTGATTAGAAGACTCATAAACGTATATGATACAATCAGTTAGCCATTTGGAAAGAGTTCGTTTAGTAACCGCTACACCTTTCCTGCTGTCAGCAAGGGCTACAAATAGTTGATCAGATTTTCTGTGATCTTTTGTTCTATCCAAATAAAACCTGAGTTGTCTATGGACATCCAATTTGTGCAACATATACTCTAACTTATTAGAGTGATTTTTGAAAAGGTGGGTAATTCAATGGACTGATTAATATTATTAGTAGAGCAAACTTTGGGGAGAAAGGATGGATTAGTGCGAAGAGATACTCTGTCAGAGTGGAAAATCAAATAAGGGTGTTTAATAGAAAGAGCCTGAAGCTCAGACACTCGCCTAGCGGATGTAATGGCCACCAGGAAGAGAGTCTTCCACGATAAAACTTCAATGGGCAAACTGAGGCTGGCTCAAAAGGGGGCAACATCAATTTAGAAAGTAAGAGGTTCAGATTCCAAGGTGATGTAGGAGCTCTAACTGGTGGTCTAATATGAAAGGATCCTTTTAAAAAAGCCTTACAAAGTCTGTGAGCCATAACAGGCGCACAACATTCTTCCACATGAAAGTTGGAAATGGCAGCCAATTGCACTCTTAAAGTGGCAGGAGAAGCTCCTTCATGGAACAATTCTGTCAAAAACTCCAAGATCTTGTTTAAGGAGCTATAACAGGGTCCAAATGATGTGAATTCGCCCAGAAGACGAAACGCTTCCATTTACTGGTGTAGGTCTTTGTAGTGGAAGCTTTATGAGAAGCCACTAATATATTCTGAACTGCCGTGTAAGAGAGTCAGACCTGGCTAGAGCGGAGCAGCCAAGCTGCTAGATGGAGTGATTCGAGATGGGTGAGGAACTCCTGACGAGTGAGTCAGTAGATCTGGCTCTGGGTCCAGAATCCAAGGTCCCGAATGCGGTGTTGCAATAGAAAGGGGAACCAAATTTGATGAGGCCAGAATGGGGCAATGAGGATTATCGTCCTCTGAAGGTTGTTGGCTTTCTGCAGAAACTTTGCAATCAGGGGAAAGGGAGGAAAAGCGCAGGAGACCCGGGGCCAATCGTGCACCAGCGTCCCTGGGGACTTCCCTGGAGGGGTAATAGGGCAAAGTAGCTCCTGCATTTGGCGCTCATTGGAGACGCAAAAGATCGCAGGAAGGCTGGCCCCACTTGCGAAATATCGTCTCGCACTGACTGTTTGAGGGACCACTCGTGAGGCAACAGGATTGCTCTGCTCAGCCTGTCGGCTATGACGTTGGATGACCCCGGGATGTGCGTTGCGATCAGAAAGCGACCCGTGGACTCCGCCCATTGCCAAATTCTCATGGCCTCTCTGCATAGTTGATAAGACCTGGTTCCCCTTGCTTGTTTATGTACCAGACTACAGACATGTTGTCTGTCTGAACTGCAATAGTCCCTAGAGGAAAAAGGGGAGCAAAGTGTTGCAACGCTAAAAACACTGCCCTCAACTCCAGAACATTGATGTGCAGATTGTACTCTAAATTGGTCCATTCGCCTTGGACTGTCTGTCCCTGAAAGATGCCCCCCCACCCTATCAGGGAAGCGTCCGTGGTTATCGCCGCTGACGTGGGTAGCACAAATGGTCTTCCGCTGGAAAGGTTGCAAGTCTGAAGCCACCAGGTTAGGTGTGATTTGCATGTGTTTGTAATCAGAATTTCATGTGTCAGAGGTAGTTGTTGGAACGACCATTGTGCAAACAGTAGCCATTGTAGAACTCTCATGTGCAGTCTTCCCAATGGTATCGCAATGAGAGAAGCTGCCATGAGACCCAAGACCTTCAGAACCAGCTTTGCTGGGGATTTTGGACGACAGAAGGAGAAATGTGGCTTTGAAGTGAGACTATCCTTTCTGGAGGAGCCTTAGAATTAAATGATGCGATCTAATTCGCTCCTATGAATAAGATATGCTGTGATGGCTGTAGTAAAGATTTTCGAAATTTACGGAAATTCCGAGGTGAACACAAAGTTGTAGAGTGTAATCCTGGCCTGTATCAGTTGACGCCGGGTGGTGGCAGACAGGAGCCAGTCGTCCAGATACGGAAACACCTGAATCCTAGGCGCCTCAGATGAGACGCTACCACTGCCATGCATTTGGTGAAACCCTGGGGGCTGAGGTCAGACCAAAGGGCAGGGCTCAAACTGATAGTGACTGGCTCCCAGCCGGAAGCGCAAATGATCCCTGGACGCCTGGCCATTTTGATGTGGTAGTATGCGTCCTTCAGATCTATTGAGCACATCCAGTCGTCCTTCTGTAGGAATGGAAGGATCGATTGAAGTGTGACCATTTGGAACTTTTCTTTCTTGACAAAGGTGTTGAGGTTGCTTAGGTCCAGAATCGGCCTCCAGTCCCCTGTCTTCTTTGGAACTAAAAAGAACCTTGAGTAAGTTCCGAATCCTATTTGGTCCGCTGGGACTGGTTGGATGACTCTTTTTTCTAGCAGCTTTGAAATTTCTATAGCTGCTGGGTCTCGCAGATGGGGGTACATCTGGGAGTTTTCTTGGAATGGGGGTGGATAGGAATGGTATTCTGTAACCTCTGGTAACAACGCTTTTTACCCAGTTGTCTGTAGTAATGTTTTGCCAGGCCTGAGGGTATAAAGCTAAGCGACCCCCGACTGCCTCCAGAGCAGGACAGTCGGGCCTCCTCTCAGGAGTGCTGGAAAGGTTTTCCAGGGGGGGTATCCCTGTCACCTTGGTTTTGCGGACCCCCTCTGCTGCCAGGGTGGCATCTTCCACCTCTGCCCCCTCCTCTGCCTCTAGAGGGGGCATCACCCTGTGTGCCTGGGTAAGATCCTTGGGGTTTTCGAAACCACATTTTCCCAGCACGTTGCCCTTTGGGGTACGGTCTGCAAGGGGTGGAAAACGGACTCGACAGCAGACAGAGTCTTTCCCTCCTGTTCACACAGGGTAAGGGTCTCCTTTACTTTGGGGCCAAAGAGAGTGGCACCATCAAATGGGGCGTTAGTAAAGGAAGACTTGAAGGCTTCCACAAATGAACATAAGCGCATCCAGGATTGCCTGCGAAGAGCAATCGCTGAAGCTGCTGCCCTACTCGATCCTTCGGCGTATGATATCAGCCTCATGGATGAGTTAACAATGGATGTAAGGGTATTGAGATGTGCTGTAACTTTCTCTGAGACCGCAGCATCTGTAGTACCCTGGAGGGTATCTCCCAGCTCTTTGATTAGATCCCTCTGTAAACGTGTAAAATGGGTCAAATAGTTCAGGGATCGCATAGAAAAGCCGCTGAACTAAAAGTGCGCTTCCCATCTGTCCATAGTCCTAGAATCTTTGTTAGGCGGATGGACAGATGAGGAAGATTCCGACATCTCCTTTTCGTGGCGCTGCCACCACCATGGCGCCACTGGAATTCCTTTGTGAGGTAAGCCTTGTCTTGGGGTGCAGTGATGTACTTATTAGGCTTCCTAGGGACTGGTTCCACTGCGTCAGGTGTCTCCACGCCTTCGAGCAATCAACTCCATTAACTCATCAAGGGCGGAGTGACCCAGGAGGAGGAAGGGTGAGCACCAATGCCTTCAGCAAGACTGACTCATCCTCAGAAGGGGAAGGGACTGCCAATCACCTCTCTGTTTTAGGATCTCCAAGATGTCAGAAAGAGACATCTTCTGAAGGTGACTTTGGGGACCCTTCTGACTCATCCAAGTCAGTATCGGATGTCAAAGATTCTTGTGGAGAATCTAAGTGTCTCCTCTTACACAATCTTTTCCTAGGGACTTCTGGGGAGCATCCGAAGAAGCCTCCGAGGAAGAGGGGGCACCTCCAGGGGTGGCTGAGACACCGGTGCTAGACGCTTGGATGTGGCCGTTGGTGCAGAGGAAGATAACGGTCCTTTATGGGGAGGAGAGGCTGCTTCTACTGATGTGGTTCTCTGGGTAGACAACACCTTGCTCAAGAGATCGAAGGCCCTGGGTCCCGAGTCGAGGAATCTCCGGTTCTGAAGAAATGGGAAGAATCCCCAAACAGGCACCAAGGCATCGACCCGAGGACGAGCCGAATCGATCCGCCGAGGCCCCAAGAGGAAGAGTCGGAACCAAAACATCGGTTCGACTCTCGGCCCCGGAACCAAGGATGGATCGTCGGCTCCGAGACTCCGGTACCAGATCCGACGGAGTCGAGGTGAACGGAGCCGACCGAGAAAAGGACGGTTCTGGCACCGAGGGCTCCACAATCAGTAGATCAACCTCTTCCAGCTCCAAAGACTGGACAGGTCTCGGAGGAGGAAGGGATGGAGATAATGGAAGGCCTTCAAGTTCCGACACCAACTGGGTGGAAACCGAGATAAGTTTGGATAGGGCCGTATGCTCCAATAATTTCTGCACCACACGGTCCACATCGATGTCGGAGAGGGGCTTAGAAGAACGGGTCGAAGGAACCGAAGACGGAGCCGACCTCAACAGTGTCGGGGGAGGGAGCTCCATCACCGTTCCAAGACCTCGAGGCTCAGAAACTGACAACAGTTGAACACTCGGCCTCAAGTCTGTGGAACCGTGATCTAACTTTAGCTGAAGAGCTCGGAGCCGATGACTTGGGCCCGACGTCTTCGATTCCTTCGAGGACTTGGATGCCTGGTCAGAAGCATCCAGAGCCTCCTGAAAGGAAGGTTTAAACAAACCTCTATCCATTAGTTTCCTGCGCCTATCTGTCATGACCCTCCCACTGAAAGAATGACAAATAGAGCAGTCTTCTTGCAGATGGAGAGGGCCAAGACAGTAGACAGGAACTATGATTGTCAGTTACTGACATTTTTTGCCCACATTGGCAACGCTTAAACCCGATTTAGCCTTTTCAGACATGTCACTAAAAAGAGAGAAAAGTCAAATCCAGTAAAATAGTCAAGTCCGTAAAATTGTCAAATCCAGTAATGTTAGTCAATCCGTTGTCAAATCCAAGAAGGGGTGGTAGGCCCCGAAGAGAACTCTAAATAAGTTTTAACAACTTAACGGTACCGGGTTTCCCTCAACCTTACCACACACACACAACAAATCACTAAATAACTTTATATGATAAAAGTACCAAGAAAAAATACAAGAAAAAAATTCTTAATCTTATCTTAGGTGCTCGAGCTCGACCCAGTGATGCGAACGCTGCAGCGGCAAACTAGATCTGAGGTAAAGGCAGCGGGGGATTGTGGGTATTAGGTGATCTCGATCTTCTTCTCGATGCAGAGCTTGCAGGCGGCCGACACGGAGCCGAGGATCAGCTCCGGACCCATGTGTAAGAACAAAGGCGAGATTGAACACTCTCACATATATAGTTTGCTATTAGTTTTCTGCACTTTTCAGATGCTCTTGTGCCTGGGGATTGGGTATAGGAGCTCCCAATGCTTGTGGATGCAAGCACCTGCCCCTGAACCAACTACTTCGCTTAAAACTGCACAGTTCTTAGACATCAAGAAATGGGAATAATAATAATAATAATACTAATTAAAAAAAAAAAAAAAAATCTGGCTACTGCTTTAATCAGGTATTATGAAGTAGTAAAGAAAAGGAAACATGAAAACTCTAAAACCAAATTTTACTGCAAAATAATAAAATAAAAAAGAAAATATTTTGGGTATGTACCTTTCTTTAGTGTATTTATTAAGTAAGCAATCAGGCATGAGGCATTAGGTACATGACA
>NC_056746.1:1235358695-1235382557 GCF_019279795.1 Protopterus annectens | reverse complement strand
TCATTATATTTTCCTCTTCGGCAACTCTATTTTGATCATTTGTTGATTTTACAATAAGTCAGAGCTCATCTCCCTGGGCCTCTGCTGAAAAGGGGCTCTAGCCCAGTTGTACTAATCCAGTAAACAAATGCAAGTAAAATAAATAAGCTTGTCTGGTATACTGCAGATACCTCTGTACATCCTCGACTTAGAAAAAATTCTTGAATTTATGGCATGTGAACCATGCACTGTGAACCACAACCTGAAGTGACATGTTCTGGTATACCCTGCCTTCAGAGTATCAGTTTGAGCATGCTAGCCACTGTCATTCATGCAGCATCCTTCAGCTGAATGATGTCTTTCTATTTAGCAAAGTAATCGGCACAGAGTAAAAAATAAATACCATGAGTATCGGAATTCCTTATGAACTTTAATCCTCTCTCTGGCTTTGATTCCTATACAAGCCACAAAGATCACATTACTATTTGTACAGTTATGTTGGACAATATAGGCCACCTTTGCATCTGTCTTTACATTCTGACACTCCCAGATGTGATTCATTTACTTTCGCCATCAAATGACTTGCTAGCTGGGAGAGAATGATAACTTACCCTCTTTAAAACATAAAGCAATGTATGCGAGATAATACTTCTACTCAATGTATAATACAGTTCAATCAGTTTAAGATGATGATATACAACATTTGGCCACTTTGGCAGCATACCCATTACATTTCTATATCCTATCTCATAGAACCTTTGTTCTGCAGTTTTTCTGTTGTAATCTATGCTTGTATTACAACCCATAGAAATTCTAAGTCTTCATCCAGCAAATCTTTCTTACATTCATGTAGACAGGATTTAGTCAAGGTACCAGCAATGCATTTCAACTTTCTAGTCTGTAATATATTTCTACACCATATTTTTGAACAGATAACATCTGCCTCTGTAAACTGATTTGTACTTCAAGAAAATGTCCTTGAAAATTTCCTGTATATGTATTTGTGGCCCAACTCAGTTCTACTATGTTTTTCAATACACTCACAAAATTTCTGTCAACCATAACCTATGATAAGCATTTCTTTCTCTATATGAGTTTACCTTACGTGTGTCTCTATCAAAGATCTCCATGTATAAGGTCTGCCCTACTGCAGCAGCACAGAGCTTATTTCTTTCTGGCTTGCAACTACTTGTAACATAATTTGTAAGGCTATATCATAACACTTCAGTGTTAACACAGTAGTAACTAGCTTCTATTTTAGTCAAAGAGACTTTATTATTCTTTGTATATATTTTTTCGAGAAACAAGTATTAAATATTCACTTAATACAATAATAAAATAATGCAATTGCGTAAAAGAAACATATCAAACTATGAGCATACAAAAAGGCCTGAAATATATTAAAAAAATTATTAAACCTGTAACAAAAGATTCTTCTTTTATATCTCTTTTCTTTTTTAGTTTACTTCTTTAACCATCAGAGTTAAAAATCTGTTCGTAAAAGTCAATAAGAGATATCACTTTCAACCAAGAATTGTTCATAAATGTCTTGGGATGAATCCTAAGTCGTTTTACTTTAGTCTCTCTGAAGACTGTTTCTTTTAAGAAGGACAGGAAGTCCCCAAAAATTGTGATTTGGTTGTTCTGCATTTTTTGGCAATACATTTCCTTGCTACTGCAAGGATATTCCACAACAGAAAAAGATCATCATTTTTTAAAATCACAACTATCACATACATTAAATAAAAGTAACATATCTGAAAATAATGCTTTCAAAAATCATTAATATTATACCAAATTAAGCATAGAGAATGGCAATAAAAATGCAACCAATCAGGTTTACAATCTTGCAGATATCTCCAACAGTTTACATTATTTCCATAAAAATTTAGCTATTTTATTTGAAGTTAAAAAGGTTCTATGTAAAAATAAGTGTATTTGGAGGGCGGCCGCGGTGGTGCAGTGGTTAGCATTACCACCTCACAGCAAGAGGTTCTCCGGTTCGATCCTTGGCTGGGGTGCCTTCTGTGCGGAGTCTGCAGGTCCTCCCTGTGGTCGCATGGGTTTCCTCCGGGTGCTCCGGTTTCCTCCCACATCCCAAAGACATGCTGTAGGTGGACTGGACACTCAAAATTGGCCCTAGGTGTAAGTGTGTGCATGTGTGTGCCTTCTGTGGAAGGTTGGGCGCCGGGCTGGCAACTCGACACCATAAAACTCCACTGCCAATCATGAGCGGACAGGTGATCCGCTGTGGTGACCCCTAACTGGGAAAAAGCTGAAAGAAGAAGAAGAAGGAGGCCAGGAAGTATATTTAATAGAAGATAATCTTTGAGAAGATAATCTTGAGATTTGTTACCAGAAGTGAAACAGGTATAATCCAATGTAATATGATTACAACATTTAACATTCAAGTTTATTTTGTATACTATAAAAATTTTGTTGTTGTATCTTTCGGCTTTTCCCAGTTAGGGCTCGCCACAGCGGAACTCCAGTCCGCTAATGATTGGCAGTAGATTTTTACATGCCGAGTTGCCAGCCCTGACACACAACCTTCAATGAAGGTACGCCCATTCACGCATGTCCCCACACAGAAGACGCTTTAGCTGAGAATCGAACAGGACAATGTCTTACTGTGAGGCTACAACGTTACCGCAGCACCACCACCGCAGTTATACTATAAAAAATTTGTAAAGTTTTGAAATTAAATTATTGATTTTTGATTTGTTGTAAATAATTTCGTTCAAAAATTTATTTAAGATTTTCTCTAAAATGTGTGTGAGAGAGAGAGAAAAACACAATTCTTGAGTCTGCATTTTCACATTCTGTATTAATAGCCAATATTGGGGATTCATATTAAATTCTATAAAAAAGTTGTTGAGAATCTTTGACTTTCAGATCTTTAAACAATGCTGCCAATAAACAAAATTCTTAGTCTTCCATTTGATGAATATATTACTATGGGATTTAACAGTTTATGGGGTGCTAAAAGGAATTATGGATGCAAACCAAATTTTGATATCTATATTAGAAATAATTATATTCTTAAAATATTTAGAATAATATGTAAATAATTAGAATTTAAAGGAGGAGAAAAAGTTAAACTGCACCTAATTACAAAGATAATGCCAAAAGAAATTATCTTGATTAGTCGAATTATTATAACCTAATACGTCTGTATTATTTTTAAGAAGAGTTACAAGTAAAGTTTTCCAATTAGACTTATAATTAGGATCAACCAGCATTAATATAATTTAAAAAAATGATGCTTTAATATAATTATCAATATCTGGAAAACGGATTCCTCCAAGATCCAATGTTCTGATGTAATGAAATAAAGCAATTCTAGGTTTGTTAGGGATGCAAAGAAAATTTAATAGTTGTTTACTTCACTAATGTGATGTTTACTAATACTTCAGGCAAAAGAATCAGCTTTATTAACTGAATTCCATCTTCAAAGGAAATAAGGTTGTTCCACTCAGAAAGAACATTATTGTTTTTTTGATATTACCATAAATAACAGTTATTTCATCTACAGATGCCAACAGAGTACTACCCAAGTATTCAACTGAGGAGACTTGATTACAAATAATGATACTTTTGTATCTGGATTTTCTTCTTTAATATTATAAATTTAGATCCAGACTGATTAAAATGAAGACCAGAAACAGACTGAAATAATTTTATTGTAGATTCTAGTTCGATAATAGGTGATCTTGAATTTGGAAGCGTTAATAAAACATCATCCACAAATAAAATTTTAGAAGCATATCATTTAAAAATATCTGTGCCAGTAACATTTGAATTTGTTTGAATTAAAATAGCAAAGACTTCAACGGCTAAAGCAAAGAGAACTGGAGAAAGAGGACAATCCTGTTCAGTCCCTATAATTAAAGGAATATGTTTTGAAGTAAAGGGGCCAATTTTAACATAAGCAATATTATTATTATTATAAACATTCTTTAAGAGTAAAATGAAACTTTCAGGAAAATCAAATAGTTCTAGAGACAAACAAGCAATGTCAATTCAAAGATTCAAAAGCTTTTTCAATGCCTAGACTAATAAAGCTTCTTCATTTTTTCTATTCAAAAAATCTATAATAGTTAATATATATGTATTATCACAAGTCTTGTCTTTGATATATAAAACCCATTTAATTAGAATTATTTGGGCTATAGGTTATTTTATTCTGTCAGTAATGACAGACATGAATAGTTTATAGTCACTATTTAAAAGTGAGATAGGTCTATAAAAAGAACATAATTGTGGGTCTTATTTTCTTTTAATATAGGTGCAATTAATGAATATTTCCAAGAAGGTGGAATCTTTTTTGAGATTGAACCTCAAAGTTTTATAAAAGAAAAAGATGATAGAGGGAGGAAAAGTTTATACATTTATATTATTATTCCATCCATGCTCAGAGCTTTGTTAGATTTAGATTTTTTTAATTTTATCCACAATTTCTTTATAACAGATTTATGCAAGTCAACATTTAATTTTGATGAGATATTTTCTTAAGATTAGGAGAATTAAGATTTAATACTGAGGTTTTTAACATCTGAACTAGAGTTTTGATTTTACGAAGTGTACTGGAATCTGAAAGTATCAAGAATATCCCCAATATCTGTGGCATTTTCTTATTTCATGCATGTCTAAATTCTAGATTATTATTTATTTCTGATTGCAATTTATCTCTTTTTGATAGATTATGCATATGCTTGGGTGATAAAGAATAGGAAGTCATTTTTCCTCTTTCTAGAGCCAGGTTTGCTTTATGAGACAGTATATCAAGACATCTTTTGTTTAATGATTCAATTTATTTTACATTAGATGTATTTATTTTTAGTAAATTTAGATTTGGTCACAAGGAGCTGCAATTGGATGCTCTGTAATTCTGAATCCCAATCATTGATTTTATTTTTATTCCAAGTTAAAATTTTACCAAAAATACAAGTCTTCAATGAATCCCAGATCATAATGTATGGTCAGCTTTATTGCTGGCCTTACATTTTGCTTATTTTCTTTTATTGTATTCACAAATTATGCTACTTTGTTATTGTCCTAATATTTGTAACAACTGTTCATATTTTTTAATTATGTTTAATGTGTACTGTGGAGCTTTTCTCCCAGGGCCTCTGCTAGAAAATGGGCTCATACCCAGTCAGACTCTCCCGGGAATCAAGTGTCAATTAAATAAATAAATAACTATATTAATGTCAGGAGTATTGCTATATTCCCAGAAAATGTAATTCAGAGATTAACCAGTGTCTTTAAGTTTAGTTATATAAGCAAGAATTCTCAATAAAAAAGGATACTTTTTTAAATTAGTTTGAAATTTTAAAATAAGGACGGCATGACCAAAAACAGGACAAGGAATGATATTAAAACTAGATACTTTAGAAATTAATTCTTGAGAGACCAGTATTTTATCAGTTCTTGTCTGTGTGCCATACTTGTAATCCCAATGGGAAAACAGCAATGAACAAGAGTCTTTCATAATAAACATTTTTTTAAGTTGAGATTCTTTCCATTTTATGAGAGCTTTTGCACTGCATGTCAATCTTAGTTTCCTTTTATTGCTAGTATCTGAATCTTACAATATACAAATGAAATCACTACCTATAATTAAATTGCCTTTATAATTAACAATGAAGTCTAGATGTTTCTTAGCAAGACTTTGTCTCATACTTAGAAACCAATAAAGATTTACTAGAGTCCATAGCCTATTACTGAATCTTAAAACTATAAAGGTGAAAAGACCATCTTGATCTTCATATTTATGAATTAGTGAAAAATCTACATGTTATCCAAAGAATCATGATACCTCTTCTTTTAGTTTTAAAAGACGATTGCACTAGAGTTATATAGTTACGTGGGTTCCAACTGTTTTTCTCCCCTTTGATATGTGTTTTTTGAAGTTAAACACTTCAGCCTTATTTGCATTCAGATATTGTATTAAATTTTAGCTTTTCCTTGGATTATTCAAACCAATAACATTTAAAGATAGCAATGCTAAATCTATAAACTTAGATATTTTTTTTTACTATCCTTGGAGGAGATATGCAATATAACATAGTACATAGCAAAATGTCTCTTGAAACTACAGAGTAAAAAGATTAATAGTTCAGGCCAAATAAGAGTAAAAGAGATAAGAAAGAAAAAAAGTAATTATAATAAAATTCATAAATTATTATAAACATGGAATTATCCGAATTCCTAATCCAATAGATAAATAAAGGGACCCCCTTTATATGATCAAATTTTCACTTACCCAAATCTTAAAAGGACGAGAGGACTTCACAGAAAGCTTACTTTCACTCATGGTCGGATCACCAGAAATTTGCTCCAGGAAAGGAAACACTTGGCCACCTTGGTGAACTTTGCCCGCTTCCACACTGTAGTGTGATTTCGGAGTTGGTATATTTGGTTCTGTGGGTGTGGGGGCGAAGCCCCCCACATGGGGGGGGCTGTGGGGCGAATACCCCACTTGGGAGGCTTTGATTTGTTTTGGTTCATTTATTTTTGTCATGGTGGCCATGTGGCTCCTTTCCTGGAATAAAATTCTGGTGATTTGAGTGTTTGGCGAAGTCATCTTGTCATTTGCAATTTCAGTTAAGTTATTTTTCGATTATGTGAAGTACACTCAAATAAGAACCTATCAGGCTATCCATCACTACCTAACCAAACTATGAACTTTAAAAACTAAGAAGAAAAAAACTGAGCTCTGCAGTAAATAATTCATCAAACGGGGACATCTTTGATTTTTTAGAAACTATTTATAAGGAGTCAGATGGTCAATTATATAGTGATAAAGCATAAAATCATTTCACTCTTTCCCTCCCTTCCTTCTCCCATCCTTCCCCCTTTCTCTCTCTTATTTTCCTTCCCCCTTTCTCTCTCTTATTTTCCCAACTCTCTCCCTCTATGTCTTTCTTTTATTTGCAAAGAATCTACAGCAAAAATACTAGACTGAAAGTAGCTAATTTATAAGTGACTAAAAGTCATGCATCTTAAGTAATAAAATAAATAACCATTATACTATCTCAAATGTGATGACTGTCAGTAAATGTAGTAGAGGAGTATAATTTCAGCGTCTTGATGGAGAAGGAGAGCAACTTGGTTTCAAACTATGTTGAGCTATGTACTCCTGTTGATTTTATTTATGAAACTCCTTATTTTCAGCTCAACTGCACTAGTATTTGGTTTTATAACTTATCAGTTGTTCATTACTACGTTAATGGTAGCTTAATCAATACATAAACACTGTCAACATTTAATCAATGATAAAACTATAAATATTAAATCATCAACTAGCATAAAGCAATAAATCTAATGTTCAAACAGATTACCGAGAGTCCATAAAGCAAATGAGTTTGAGAGTCTATAGGTAATTAATCTGCGTCACCCACGACTGTCAATATTTAGCAGTGCATGTTTAAAGACATCAAGACTAATCTCATTTATTTTTTATGTGCCAAAAACACTTAGCATAGCAGGTATTATTTCAAACAAGTTTCTTGGGAGTCAATACAGAGCATCTAATACTACTAATACAGAATATTTATAACTTCAGGTCACAGCTCAGTACTAACAGAGTAAAATGCCATTTTTAACATTAATTACTAAAAAAAAGTGCATAACCCATTCAACAGAATAAAACATTATCTCTCATCCTTGAACAAAGCAAATTAGCATAAAATGCATAAGATTATACATGTTTACTGACGGTTCAGTCATCTTTCAACTATGCAGAATGTTCACTGCTGAAAAACATCA
Organism: Protopterus annectens; assembly: GCF_019279795.1. Lineage (NCBI taxonomy): Eukaryota > Metazoa > Chordata > Ceratodontiformes > Protopteridae > Protopterus > Protopterus annectens. The sequence goes on along the minus strand of NC_056746.1, from coordinate 1,235,374,805 downwards.
AATCAGTTTACTTATGCAGAAACACGAATAATGTAGTTGTATTATCAAAATGTCCATAAATAGAGAAGTGTTTAAACATATAAAAGCATACATTTAGCTATATAAAAAGCATATCAAAGCATGTTTAATATCAGTTCTGAAAAAATACAGCAACTAGTAATATGACATGAATAAGAACTGCACTGAACTAGTGCATATTAGTAAAGTAAACTAATATTTCATCCCCCTTCCTCTATCACTATTCCTCCCCTTATTACCCATGTGATTCTGTAGAATGCATATAATTTTAAAGTAAATATATCAATTTATACATTTATATATTATATCAATTTATAAATTTATAAAAATGTTTGTGAATAAAATAGTCATTACACAAAAGACTCAAATCTTTAATAGTGGTAGCAATATCTCAGCTCTAATGATTCATCTGTGAAAAGACCAAATCATAAAATAAAAATATTACATGAAATGAACGTGTGAGCAAAATGGTAATGCCTTATAGCAGGGCAACCAAGAGACCTGAACATCAGATCTGAGATTGAAATATTCACTATTTTATTTTAACTTCAACAGTTCAAAGCATATTGATATTTAAAAATAACTAGAACTACTAACATTTAGAAGCAAGTGAAGACTAATGAGAACCCAGTGTTCCATAAAAAGGAAGTACTACAACAGAAGCACAAATCACTTCCTATGAAGTGCAATAATACAGAAAAAATTGCAAAGAGTGTAACAGCTGGAAAGCATCTATGAAATGAAGGGAGGTTAAGAAAACTATCACAAGCTAAGTGCAAGAGGAAAAGAAAAGAATTAGAAAAAACAAACACTCGATCAACTCAAAAGGCGCCGAAACAAAAGTGGAAAAGCAAGTTCCTGCAAAGAGAACACAACATCACAACACATGTTCCCCTCACATAACTTCCAGCACACAGAAAACAACCCAGCCATATCACAAATGCACATCTAATCCCCACTGAAACAAAAACCCAAAACAAGAGTACATAATAACACATGACTAAATCTGAAATTCCATCACACATGATCCCACCACAAAAAAAAGGAGTAAACCAAGAAAATTAAGAATACACCACCGTACTGTCAGGTTCCAGTCACTATGAGAAGGACCAAATAACTTAGCATTTAGAAGTTAAAGTTAATATTATAAATCAGAAACATTATTAATCTAAATAAAAAGAAATATGAAAGGGAAGGTTACTTGAGAAAGGAAAACAACACTTGAATGCCACAGTGAAACCGATACATCTATCTTCAATTCATAAGAATTAACAGGGAAGCATATTCCCACTGTATATTTAAGCAGTGTATTTCTTTGATTTAAACTTTCAGTACTAAAAAGTGAAGGGTTGTATTTTATTAACAAGTGGAAAGAAAAAATATGTAGTAAAAAAAAAAAAGAAGAAGAAAATGTTCAGTGTACCAGTTATTACTTGACTATAGATTTTGTGATTTTGCTGATACTGGTTGAAATAGGATGTTTTTTTCTTCATGTCAGTCCATGTATTTTTGCCCGAGGTTCTCAGTAATTGGTATGAGGTTATTATTTTTAACAAATAGTTTTAAGTTAATAAAGAAACTTATTTCATTTGACAGATGTATTTTTATTTCTGCTGGAAAAATGATCTGAGATTTAAAACCATTCTGTCTAAAAGATGACTGTAGATCTTGGAGAAGAACATGAGGAAGATGGTACCAGTTTACCAAGAGCTCTTTCAAAACCATTGGAAAAACCTTCCTGGAGATTTAATATTGCTGGAATCCAAGTATTCAAAAAGTGAAATTAAATCCTCACCTTCATTTTTTTTTTCTGGTAGAAAAAAGATCCTTATGTTACATCTCCTTTCTCTGTTTTCTAAATCATCTACTTTGTTTAGAAGTCAAGTGTTTTTGTTTTAGCAAAAATTCTGTTTGAGATTATTATTCTTTTAGTCTGCTGGCCAAATCATTCAGGGCATTCTTCACATCAAAGATTTTGGTTTGTTGCTGTTGTAACATCTCTTGAAAGACTTCAGTTTGTTTAAAACCATTTTCTCTTAGATTGCCTAAATTCTCCTGAAAACCATCCATTTTCAAAGAAAGTTCCTGAAGGGTAGGTGTCACTAATTGATACCTCTTTGAAGAGAATGTTTGGAATTGCTCAACTTTATTAAGTATAAAAGTTTACAAGTAAACGTGACAGGAACATCTTTATAAAGCTTCATAAAAATCAAAAACTGAGCAGTGTAGACTATTATCAGTTAGAATGTAGCAGAATATTCTAAAAAAAAAAAAATTATTTCCATGCATTTAAATCTAATACTGCAGAGCTCTTAAAGCTTGCTGTCTTCACTTAGCCATCTTGGTTCCACCGCCATAGTTGTTTTTTTTTTTTTTTTTTTTTTTGTTTTCAATAACTAGCCCCTTTGGTATCTCAAAGTTTCTAGCTTAATATTCTGAGCAGCCTCACACTGCACTGTACTCAAGCAGTTTTCATACAGCTAGAGTTATATCTTACATGTCTGGTACAAACTTAAACAGATGCTGTACCATAGATTCATAGATTATTACTAGGCTAATTGCCCTTGCAAGCCATTTTAAGCCTAGCCAATTATCCCTTGTGAGACTCAAACCCTGCACCTTGTGTTTGTAAGGCAAACACCTTAACCATTAGGCCATCCTTCCTTAAAAACTGCATTAATGAAGGTTAATAAGCAGAAGTTTGGATGTTTACTATGGCATGTTCTTTGTCACATTCTGTCTGTAAATCATCAGAATTAATTAGATGACACATTCAAATACATAACTTTAGTTTGACACTTAGTGTTATTTGCCTTAAAGCTTTGTGACATTGTCTAACAAACAGCTTAAACTATTTACTGTAATGCTCTTGCCTTATAGTACACAGAACAGATTATTATCAATATCATAACACCTTCCAGTGCATCAGTCATGTCAATCACTACATATTGAAATATCGCTGGTACTGACAAAATAAAAAAGTAGTTCAAACACTTACATACCCAAAGACATATTAAATGTGCACAGATTAGAGCTTGCTGTCAAAATCCCTGATTTGCATCAAGTACTGAGAATAACTCCGCATGTGACAAAGTGAAAACTGCCACTTCAGCAGTCAGTAACAGGTAATGCTCAATATGAATCTGTTTGTTGGGATTCTGTGGTTCTGTGTAAATCTAGACATTAAAGTGGTCTGACTACAGTCATCATCTCTGTCTGCCTGACTAATACACCAAATGATTCTATCCATTTAACACATTGATGCTGTCTCTTTAACAACAGGCACTCTTTGTAGTGCATGTACAAGTGGCACTGCTTCTGGTGGTATTTCTATATGAAATACTACATTCAAGCATCGAACATCCTTGGATCAGTCAGAAAAAAACCTCTACAAAAGGATATATTTCTGGCAAGGAGTATTCGTCTATGCTTTTTGCTTTGCCCAGGTGCTAAATCATTTTGAGTATCTGCCTGCTGTAAGTGTTGTTTTGCAACTTCATGTTTTTTTTAATGCACTCTCTCTTTTCAGGGACCATTTCATCTGTAAAATTTTGAAAAATTCTGTTTTTTACTCAATTAACTTGTTTTATGACCAAATTTTAACAGTTTGTGGATTTGCTTTCCCATAGCACCACTCAAACCTTAAGTAGAATGCCACTGCAAACATGTACGTTCTCAATGAACTGCATAGCAGGTACAATCTACACTTCTCCAGTAGTAACATACTGCATGTGTTGGTTATTGGATGCATTTTTTATTCATTTTCTATATGAACTGTCTGTATTCTCTTAATTACAACCATAAGCATCTTTGCCCAGTCATGCCAGGTTGCTTTAACTAAGAATGCATAACTATAAAATGAAACAGCTACTTGTACGCTTTATTCTTGTACACACACACAGCTTAATCATATACAACTCACTGACTTTAGCCCATGTCCAGAATATAACAGTAACTTGCACAGACTGCTCAGTTTACAGTTTAGAAAGCAGTGGTTAAATAAGTGTGGTAACAAAAAAACTACATACTCACATACAAGTTTCTGACAGAAGTAACTGCAATAGCAGTTACATGAACTTGCCTTTTCCCTCACTAACTGAGGCTCTTAAAAAGCCACTGTAACAAAGCAGAGAAAAATAAATAAACAAATCTAAATAAAAATAACTTCAAAAGCAGTTACAAGGACTTGACATATCTGTATAGAGAGCAAAGGCTTTGCACTGTATACAGCAAACAATAACCTGAAATAAATTTCTGATGCTATTATTTTCGTATTTCTTCATTTGATCACAATAAAAACATGTGAGCTGTGTATGTGGGTTGTAATACTTTGCACTGTGTGCAGCCATAAATAAGGACCTGAAATAAATTAGCAGTGCTATTAGTTATGTATTTATTTATTTATTTGATCCCAATAAAAAGTCTGAGCTGTGCGCAGTCAATTAAGTGCTGAGTACACAATGTGTGTGTGTGCGCACACGTGTGTGTGTGTATGCATATATGTATATATCTATATACATACATATTTAGATATATATGTATGTGTGTGTATATGTATCTGCGTGTGTTTGTGTGTATGCATATATGTATATATCTATATACATACATATTTAGATATATATGTATGTGTGTGTATATGTATCTCCAAACAAAGAAATAAAACAAAACCAGTAAAACAAGAAAAATAACGGCACCAACTGCAGTCCAAATATACGTTCTAACAAAACTTCTTTATTTAGTTAGCGCTTTCATGCAGACACTCTCCGCACTTCTTCAGACAAAGTTACAAACGTGTATTGCAGTTAATATATTCACATACATAATTGGTTCATTAAGCAATTAAGAACAATTGATTAAATGTGGATCAAATTTCACAATTCAAACAAATACAGTACTAGAATCTATTTAAAAAGATCAACATTCAAAACATATTTCGCATACATTGTACTAGCGTTCTATATGAATACCAACACCATACTATAGATTTAAAATGCATGAAATGCTTGTTCACAAAAATAGTATTAAATTTTGTTTAATTTTTATAAAAAAAATCTGTTTTTATCTAATATGTATTATATAAATATAATAAGTTATAAACTTGAAGTTTCCTGATATTTTTGAAATTAATAAACAGGTTCAGTTATAAATTGCATTTTCTACTTTATTAATATCTACCTTGTAATGGCCTTAAGTTTTAACAGACATTTAATTGAGCAGGTCTCATTGAGACCCGGATGAACTTGGGCATTAGTTTTCAGTTGCCATAATAGTTCTTGTTCCTCTAGCAACAAGTTCCAAGGGCCCCCTCTCTTATCTTTTTTAATGTGCTGAACCACCAAGAATAAGAATTTATGATCAGTGTGTGTTATACTATGTCTTGCTAAAGCATTAAAGGTGTTATTCTTGGTAAAAGACAACGGTGGATCAGCCGTGTGGAAATACGAACAATAATAATTCTATTAACTTACCTATAGCAACAACAGCTACAGTTTCATCTGATACAGCATCTGCTGAACCTTGTCGCCTGACTGAGGCCGACTTTCCGGTGTTACCAGCAGTGACAATAGCGGACAGAGAGAATATAGGGGACAGAGAGGTCCTCGACTTAAAGCATGGTCAAACAACATTGGCAAACGATGATATTGTATTTGAGAAGGATGATATATCCAAGGGAGCTCGCCCTAAAGAAACACCAGGTAGGCATTTTTTACACCATCTTCCAGCTCCCGTAAGGAAGAGAGGGGCGTGGAAGAGATCATTGAGCGAGGGCAGGGAACAGGACAAAAGGAGAAGGACTGCCTTTTGACTCATGATTCTGTTGATAATATTGTATATAATCTATCATCACACACGCTGACTGAAGAAGAACATAGTGTACTGAGTAAAGGACTGACGTTTGTGCCAGGTAGAGCAGGGGTATTTAATGAGATAGTAATGGACATCATGCTCTTTTGCAGGAATTTAGCTTTGAAATGTTTATATAACAACGACAATGCAGTAGTTACTAATATGCAACTACGACGACCTAGTTGTTTTGTACCGCAATTTTCACCTGCTATGCACATGTTTATTGACAGCTGTGAAAGGGATTTAGAGGAATACTTTAGAGCTAATGGACACAAAAAGTATTTTAATTTGACATTTGTACAACAACAGGCTTTACAAGGGTTAATACAAAACCATGATTTGGTTATTAAGAATGCAGACAAGGGGGGCGCAGTCGTTGTGTTAGATAGCACTTTTTATAAAAACAAACTGCAGCAGATGCTTTTGAATGATCAAGTATATGTGAAAATTAATCCATTGACTGTTAAAATGATTGTTGAAAAAGTGAACTTGTGCTTGCATGACCTACATGGGCAACAGAAAATCAATGATGAGCTGTTTGAATTTTTAAAAACTAGTAAACCCGTTACACCATTGTTAAAAGCCTTACCCAAAGTTCATAAATCCCTGGAGGACCCATCCCTTAGACCCATTGTTTCAGGGAGGGGGTGGGTAACTGAAAATGCTTCCATATGGTTAGAATGCACTCTGAAGCCACTGTTGGAAAAGTTACCAAATGTATTGAAGGACACCAAATGTTTCTTACAGTTATTGAAAGCAGTTGATGGGAGGTATCCCACTACAGAGTTATTGTTGGTTACACTGGACATAGAAAGCTTGTTCACAGTGATTAATAATGATTATGGGGTGAAAGCCATTGAGAGGTTAATGCAAGAGATGGGTGAATCGACCGCTAAGATACATTTGGTGACAACTTTGTTGTTGATAGTCTTGGAAAATAATGTTTTCTTAAGTGGTGACCAGATGTATAGGCAGGCACAGGGGATTGCCATGGGCACCCCCTGTGCCAATACCTATGCAAATCTGGTTCTTTCATTTTGGGAAAGAAGGTTTGTAATAGCCAATCCAAGATGGAATAAGCACATTGTCATATACTCCCGTTTTGTGGATGATATTTTTATTTTATGGAGGGGGGACACAGTCACATTGGAATTATTTTTAGATTATTTGCATTCTACAACCACCTTCCTAAAATTTACAATGATTTATTCCCAGTATAACATCAGTTTTTTGGATGTTGACTTATACATGACCAACAAGGGCTTTTCCTCAGGTTTACATAGAAAAGAATGCTGGAAAAACAGTTTACTAGATTTTAGCAGTATGCATCCTCGGTTCTTGTTTCCTAACATCATACAGGGGCAAGTGTGCAGGACATCTAGACTCTGCACTGAGGATTCTAATTTTCAAAAAGAAATTTCTGGGTTAACAACAAATTTTGTCAACAAGGGCTATAACAAGAGCATTGTTGAAAGAGCGATATGTAATGGGAAGTGTAAGAGAAAGGATAGGTACAAACCTTGGTTGAGGTGCAATGAAGGGATGATGCCAAGAGATGTTGGTCACTATGATACTTCTAGCAAATCCAGACTCTACTTTACTTACAATAGCAATAGTAGGGATATTTATAATATACTTGAAAGGAATTGGAACATTTTGAGGAGCGACAAGAGGTTGGGTGAGCTAGTGGGCCCTAGACCGTGCATTGGCTATAGGCGAAACAAAAATTTAAAAGATCTATTATGCACTGAGGATAATGCCCATAATATTAAATATCCTCCCATGAATACAGGTACCACAACATGTGGCAATTGTAAAGCATGTTCTTATATTAATAAAAACAATATCATATTCCAACATCCTAATAGTGGCAAAATATTTGAATTTAAAGGTAGAGCGAACTGTAGGACAGAAAACATAGTTTATATAGCTGAATGTTTAGCATGCACTTCATTTTACGTTGGCTTGACTAATAAAATGTTTAAAGTCAGGATATTACAGCACATTTGTGCCATAAGGAATAAAGATATACACAATGCGCTATATAAACATGTTGAGTCTTTCCCTACACATTCTTTTAAATTTAGAGTGATAGCTAATGTGATCACGAATATACGAGGGGGTGATGTCAAAGCAAGAACAGAGTTTTTAGAAGCAAGATGGATTATAGAACTACAAGCACATAGGGAACCAGGCTTAAATGACCTGGTCCCTTTAAAACCGGCTTTGCAGAAGAGGCGTGTTTTTTACTAATAGTTTTCTAAATGTTTTTAACTGATTGGTTCTTTTAAACTGGTTGTTTTAGTCACAATGTATATAACTGTTCTGTAATGATTTTCATATTGTCTGAAGAAGGGTTTATCCCGAAAGCGCTAACCTGTGAATCTTTTTGGTGGATTAAAAGTACTCATACAGCAGTGTCCTGCCTTTCTTTTGTTTGCAGCCAATAGCATACAAATGTTCGTATATGCGTTGTCGCAGTGGCCGCTCAGTTTTGCCAAAGTAAAACGCATTACATGATTGGCATAATGCTACATAAACTACACCATCTGTTTGGCAGTTGTATTTGCCATTAATATAGTACCTTTCTCCTTTAATGCTAAAAGTGGAACCTGTTTGAATATGTTTACAATAGTGGCAATGACCACATTTAAACATCCCTTTTGTTGTTAAATGTTGTAGGGGTTGTTCTAATAAAGTTTTAAGACATGGTGTTCTTTTAAATACAATTCTTGGTTTAAGGCCACAACTTTCACTACATTGTGTGTCCTGTGTGATTAATTCCCAATTTATATTTAAAACATTTTTAAATTCAAAAATATGTTGATTAAATTGGGTAATCATGCATGTTCTATAATTAATAATATCTTGGTTATCAGCCATCAAACTTGATTGCTCCTGAATGGGTTGACTCCCTGTATCATGTGTTAATGTCACTGTATTGTGATGAGTTAATAAAGGTGGGAGTAAACCATTATGACGTTTAGATTTGATTTCATTAATCAGGTTATTAATGAGTTTACTTGGGTATCCTCTATTTAGGAACATCTGTTTAAGCAATTCACATTCTTTGTTGAACAAATAGTCTTCTGAGCACATTCTTGTAGCCCTCACCAATTGTCCCTTCACAATACCTCTTTTCTGCGTGTACGGATGGTTACTAGTAAAATGCAATAGTGAATTACTATATAGTTTTTTTCTATATATACTAGTAACAAAACATTTTTTGACAAAGTCTTTACCAATTGAAATGTCCAAAAAGTTAATTTGTTCCTTTTCTAATACAAAAGAAAATTCTAGAAAGGAAGTGAAAGAATTCATGTTATGCATCAATGAATTAATTTGTTCTTCATTTCCTTTAACTAACATGAAAACGTCGTCCTGGTATCACGTATACCATACGACTATCTGCTTAAAGGTAATATCATTGAACAAATAAGTTCTTTCCCAGAACGCCATAACGGAATTGGCGAATGTACCGCCACAGGGGGAGCCCATCGCTACCCCTGTTTTTTGCAAGTAGATCTTGTCTTTAAACAAAAAATAATTATTACTCAACACCAGTTCTAATAATGCAATTATTAAGTCAATCTCAGCACCATTGATGCGTTTAAGCAAAAGCAGGTCCCTGACCCATTCAATGCCTGTGTCCTGCGGGATAACTGTGTACAAATTTGTGATATCAGCTGTTACAAACTTGTAATCTTCATGGAAGGGAATTGAATTAAGGTTTTTTAAGACATGCCATGAATCAATGCAAATCTGTGATTCACTTTTTAAAATACTTTTAAGTTTGTTATCGACCCATTTGGCGCAGGCGTAAGTTATAGACTGCCTGCCGTCAATAATGGGTCTAAAAGGTGGATTAGACAACCCTTTATGAAGTTTGGGAACTCCAAACATTATAGGCATACGGGGGGCTACCATGTCAAGATAATGATATAGGTCAGAAGTAAGGCTCCCATCTATAAACATGTCATTTAGGGTATTCTTGATTTTAAGACAAGCTTGATTAAGCTCATTTCTAGATATAACTTCGTAATTAACAGAAGCTAACATTAATTGCATACATCTATTATATTCTGCTTCATACATTAAAACTGCCCCCCCACCTTTATCGGGTTTCATAACCCTAATCTGATGACTTTTCACTGTTTGAATCATATGTTTAAGATGCATATCACTTTCCTGTGAATTTTTACATTTGTTGTACAATCCCCTAAAATGCATTTCGGAGACCTTCTCAAATGCTGCTATGTGAGTGTTAAGTGGAGGGTTATAAGTACTAGGCACTCTTTCATCATTTAAAATAACAGCATTACCTCTAAACATAATGTTTAGATTCAATTTACGAGTATAAAGTTTCAGGTCACATAGTATACGTGCTAAATTTAGGTTACTAGGCAATTAAAGTTAAAGCCTTTTGCTAACAAATCAATAAATTCATGTTCAGGTGAAAAAGCGGTATAGTTATAAACTTTAAAGTCCCTACTGGTGTTGTAAACAATTATAGGCATACCATGTAAAAAGTCTGTCATTTCTTGCGGCGGTTGTAAAATTTCCTGTTCTGGGTCTTCTTGTTGTTCTTGAATGAGTTGGAATTCCGGTAATTCCGTGTATATGTATCTGCTTGCCTGTGTGTGCGTCTCTGTATCTCTATATGCCTATGTCTAGTGTTTGCATATTGTGTACATGCATCTGTGTTTCTGTACATAGGTTCATAGGAGATTATTAGGCTAATGGCTTACGAGTCCTTAACAAGCCTACCCAATATAACCCAATTTTACCCAATGTATGGCCCCTACAGGAAAAATAGTGGCATAGGTTTGTGCCTATGCCTCGAGTATGCTACAGACTGCCTCTGTCCATAAGGTACACAGACACTACCCCAGGTGTGAATTTGCAATTCCCCATCCATTGATCCAAACTGCATTTGAATAAGGCCAGAGAAGGGCTCTGCTCTGCTTAATGTGAATAGGAAGTCTGATCCAAAGAAGGGGAAATCTCTGAGAAACATATGTGTTTCTCCAGCATGTTTTGTTTGAGTCACTGACTATGTTTAGATCCCTAGATCGTGTGACCCCTGTTTGACTTGCAGATGTGTAGCAGCTCCAACAGGACTAGATTTGTGAGTGCCTTGTAGTTCAGGCATAGGTCACCCCTTAATAGTTGGCAGAAGACAGAGTAAAGGGATAGGGCTTTTAGTCTATCTGCATAGGCTATATTAGTTTAACACCCTGTATTTTTTGTGAGGAGCCACTGAGGTCACTCCAGCTGCTGTAGGTTCCTATTCAAGTACATGCCAAATGGCACATTGTACTCGAATGTTGGTCTAATGAAGGCTGAGTACAGAAGGGACTATAATTTCCTTGGATCTGGATGCCAAACCTTCATTTACAGGTTGTGGCACATAGAAAGACTTTCTCACCACTGTGGAAACATGGCGGTCAAAGTTCAGGCTACTATCTATCTGTGTACCTAGATCACTCACCTCTCAGTCTACTCTTAGGGGTGTACTATTGATGTTGTGTAATTTGCAGGGGTATTTGACTTCCCAAAGGGTATGATACTGCATTTTTTCACATTTAGTTTTCACATATCTGAGAAATCTCTCTGCTTCTGCACCTGTTTCAGTGTGTGTACATAAACATTATTAAATAGTTACATAACATACATAGGCATCGCAATACCCACAGGGTGGTCCATTATTTACTCGCAACTTCCACCCTCTCAGGGATTATTGCTTGCTTATTGCAAATATTTAAGAGAAGTTCATTTTAAGTTTTTTTTTCTGATCTAGGGATTAATTCAACCCATCCTGCATTTCTGCTTTAGCCCTAGGACATATTTGGACTACCTCATCACTGTATGGAGTCAACTACTGATGTATATATGCTGTGTGTGAGGTTGTGATACAAAAGCTGGACTTTGCTTTGGCATTAAATAAAATTCCAAACTTAAAATCCATGTCTGACACCAAACAAATACTACTAAGGTAAAAGTAATATAAAGAAGCAGACAGCAAACAGCACACACTTTATGAAAACAAATCAGCTTTTAAGGTTTTACCATATACGTCTTCTTCAAATTAAACCAAAAAAACATCTTAAACGAAGGTCAATAAAAAGACACCGCATAACAACTGAACTGCCAGAGGAAATTTACCACAGCAACCAATATGAACAGAGTTAAATTTGAAATTTCAGATATTAAAACTTTTAAAATCAAACATGCACTTGCAGATGTAGTTAATAAAAGATATGAATACGGTAAATAGTGTACATGTTGCATTGTAGTGAATATTTCATGGTTGCTGGTGCTCATTTTAGAAATACACAAGATAATAGTTTATTTTCTTTCTGTTCATCAATGATGTAGAAAAAATACTGCATACCTAATAGAGCATGTGACAAGAAGGATAACGTCAGCCTGAAAAGAAAACAAAACATGCAGTAAATAACAAGTTTAAAGAATGACTGATACGATAGGACTGCATCTTAAATAATGAGGAAAGGCTACTACAACTTGGTGACACAAAGAGAACAAGTGTAATAATAGCACCATTCTATTACATCCTACATCTTTAATCCGCTGTAAACGGTATGTGTACCCCCTTTTTATGCAACATCCAACTTCCAATCTGCTGAATACTCAGATAACCAACTCATCCCAAACGAAATCATCAAACACAGTAATGCTGCTACCACACTCAGAATAAAAAAATCTAGAAGGCAGTGCCCATCACACACATTTACTGCTGTATTTACAGTTGTTTAAGTTAGGGAATCAACCAAAGGACAGAGCCACAGCCAACAACCACAAGAAGCTGTTCTGAAATCCCAAATATGTTTTAGGAAATTATACATCTTTAGTTGTTCACATTTCATTGAAGAGTAGATACTAATAATGACAATTTCTAAACATTATAAGTTATAACAAATGTTAAATATTATTTAACATTTCATGTATATTATTATCTACATTATAGACGAACATTTTATATATGCATACATAAACACACACACAACTTTATATATATATATATATATATATATATATATATATATATATATATATAGCAGTTAGAGAGGGTTAAGGCTGTGAGCTATATAGTTATTTTAGTGTTACCATCTGTTTTCTTCTGGACTATCTGGAAATAAATCTAATTATCTGGCAGTCTGGAAACTGTACAAACTCCAGTATTCAGTTTTAAAAAAAGACGCTCACTATCTGAGTTTGTTTCAGCAGATTTTTTTTTTCAGAAAAGCACAATAAAAGCATAGTAAATTGGCAGAAAAATAACAAATGGAAAGGAGGTCATTCCTTCTCCCCCAGATGTGAACATGACATCACAAAATGGGCAGAAAGTGGGTGGCGAGAGGGGAAGAGATGTGTGGGGTTAGGGGCAGTGCAGAAGTGTGGTCTTGGTCTGGTTTCGGCCACAACAAAAGGTGGCAACACTAAGTTCATGTGGTATACGTTTCCTTTCCTGCAGCCCACATTTGCCTACTGTGTTGACCTTGAGCAAGTCTTTTAACCAAATGATAGGCGGCAACTTGGAATTTGAGCTAGGCTCCTTAATGTTCCCCTGGACTGTAAGCCTAGTAACTACTTATGAATATTTATTTATTTATTTATTTACATTTGCTTATATATTTCCCATAACCAAATTTTGTTACAACAGAACTTTGTGTTTTCTAGTATTTTGCAACGCCATCTCTATTTAAACATATAAACAAACTACTCACTAAACTATCTAACCGAGGAATCTCACCCCCTACCTTAGATTGGTTCTCTAACTGCCTTATAAATAAATACACAACAAGCAACAAAATGGGACCAGTACTTCTCACCTTATCTCCCGATATTAACAGGAGTTCCCCAAGGCTCTATACTTGGGCCCTCCTTTTCAGCATATTTGTTAATGACTTCCACTCTTCCCTGTCCCAAACCTCACTTATTCAATACACAGATGATTCCACCATCAACGGCTCTGTCTACTCCAACAGTGAACTTAAAAAAATCAAATCGCCTTCTCATCCACAGAAACATGGATGAACAACAATCACCTTGCCCTAAATGCTAACAAAACCATACTCCTTCTATTCACTCCTTAAAGATCCACCCCCTATACACAGGTCAGAATTTACTACCCTGTCTCAAAACAGCCCTGTCATCAAAGTGGTGCCCCACACTAAACTCCTTGGAGTTACTATCAATGAAAATCTCTCCTCTGACCTTCACATCCTAAACAACATCAGAAAGACCCACCAAAAGTCATGTCTGCTTTACAGATACATAACTTACCTCAACCAGTCAGCCAAAATATTCCTAGCATCCTCCTTTCTTTTATCATGTAGAATATATGGTGCCCCCCCTGCTCACAGGCATTCAACTCTCTATAAAAAACAAACTCGAATCTTGCTACAAATTAAGTTGCAAAGTTTGCCAACAATGCTACACATACCTCCCATTACTGGACATCCCTTCAAAATCAACTGGCTCGAACTACCTCACTTCCTAACTTACCTACAACTCACCACTGCACATAAAATCATAACTAAACCAGAAGATTCCCCACCCGTAGCCTCACTAATACCTCCCTACAACCCTGCTAGATCCCTCAGATCAAAAAATAAATGTCTTCTAAAGGTAGAATTACCCAACCTTACAGCTGGCCGAGCTCTTTACTCCATTGCTATAGCCAAGGCGTGGAATTCTTTATCCATCACAATCAGAACCACTTCTAACCACACCATTTTCAAGAAGTCTCTGCAAGAATACCTCTCCAAACTATGTTTCTGTACATACTCAAAATTCTTCCAGCATTATAACAACTTTAACACTTAGAAATCACCATAGGTAAAATCCAATACCATTTCCATGCAAGCTATAGGTCCCCCTCAATGACCCAGGAAACCCATACAGTGTGTATAAACTTTTAGAAACGCTAACCATCCAACCCAATACCATATTCATGGGTGACTTTAATTATCCCACTATTAACTGGGAATCCTATACAACATCAAACGTGCATGCACAGAGATTCCTGAATTTTGTAAACACAATCTCCCTGGACCAGATAGTCAATACACCAACCAGGGGTGCAACCATACTGGACCTGGTCCTCACTAATATGGGAGAGTACTGCACACCCCCTACTGTAATGTCTTCCCTGGTAAGATCAGACCACAAAATGGTCTCCTTTGAAGTAAAAATAAAACCAGGACCCCCAGCTAAACAGAGAATATTCAGGCACTATTCCAAGGCTAACCTCCTGCTATTAAGTGAGAAACTGGCAAATTTCAAGCCCCTATAAACCCTAAGAATATTTCTGCCTATGCAGCACTGTTCACAGAAACCCTGTACAAGCATGTAAATAGCTGCACAGAGGCAGCTGTACCCATCAGGAAAAAGTACAGAACTAACTCAAAAAACAGGCCACCCTGGTGGAAGCACAAAATCAATCAGATGTATACAGGAGGAAGAAAATCATGGCAAAAATTAGGAGGTGCAGCACCCATCAGGATAAAAGCACTCTCATCAAACTAAACAAACAACTCAGAGGACAAATAAAGTCTACCAAAGCCAAATTTGAGATAAGTTTGGCCTCCCAGGCCAAGGACAACAACAAAGCATTCTTTAGCTATGTCAGCAACCTCAAAGGCAATACCGAATTGTGTGTAGAGCTCATTGTAAATGGAGCCATCTATACTGAGCCAGAAGATATTGCAAACCTCTTGGCTGATAAATTCAGCCCCAACTTTACTCCTCTCTTCCCCCTCAACCTTCCCTCAGGAAATATCATAAAATATAACTCCCCTTACTATCACTAGGGATGCAGTGTTCTTGGTCTTAGAGAATGCTCTCTAAGACCAAGAACACTGCATCAATGGGCACAGACAATAGCCCAGGATGCCTTCTAAACAGCATGAAACATGACCTATCAGGGCCTCTGTAAATACTATTTAACTGCAGCCTCCAAACAGGCTTCATGCTTCATGAATGGAGAAAGGCAACAGTCATCCTTCTGCACAAAGGTGGGCCATCTACAGACCCTGGAAACTACAGACCCATAAGTCTCACTAGTCTTATATGTAAAGCCATGGAATGAATTATCATGGAGATGATGAATAGAGATACAGTAAACCTCCAGACACTGGACCCAACTCAGTTTGGTTTCAAGGGCAGACCATGCTTACTCAACCTGGTGGACTTCTTTGAGAAGGTCTCCAAAGCAATGGA